>NC_068404.1:4587579-4872579 GCF_023724105.1 Carassius gibelio | reverse complement strand
CTTTTTGACAAGAGTGGACATGCATGTCACTCTTAGTTGTTTTTAAAGTATAATATTGTCTCAATCCAGTTATGGCAATCAGATAAACATGTCTACATGCCTAATCCAAATATGACCTTATCCAAATATGAATTTTAATTAATCGTGGAATATTCTTGAAAATTTTTTTAACCACATCTATTTCACGAAATCATATTTAATTATTAGATAATGTCTTTATGGGACCCCGTCCTTCCAAATGCCTTTAGCTGTACCTGAGTACATCTGCTGAAACTCAGGAAAGTTCATTTCACATCTGTTTGCAAATCTCTTCATCAAGATTGTGCTGCCTGTTTTTGCATGAGTGTCCCGCAGCTGTTTGAAGACACGGAGTGTGGAAATGGATATGTGGAAGTGGGAGAAGAGTGCGACTGTGGACCGAGAGAAGTGAGTTCATGTGATACACCAGACAGCACTCAAAGAACCTCTGCGTTTCACACATCGATATTATACACGTCTACCGTATTCAGCTGTGTGTGTGTGTGTGTGTGTCTGTGTGTGTTTGTTATAGGAGTGCATTAAAGAGTGCTGTAAAAAGTGTTCTCTGTCTAACGGTGCTCACTGCAGCGACGGACCCTGCTGCAACAACACATGTCTGGTGAGGGAACACATGTCTGTCAAACCATTAATCACCAATAAACCCCTACATAATAAAAGTTTGGTTTACATAATATTTGTATTAAATATGCATATATAAATGCACACACATAAATGCATATATTTAAGAAAAAATGTCTTATGTTTATATATTACATATAAATATATTTATAGTTTGAAAATATTTATAGTATTTTTACATGCATATATATATATATATATATATATATATATATATATATATATATATATATATATATGCACATGTAAAAATACCATAAATATTTTCAAAATATGTACTGTGTGTGTGTATTTATTTATGCATAATAGATTTACACAGTACACATACATATATTATGTAAACAATACAAATATTTTGGATGCAATTCATTTCAAAAATCAGAGGATGTATGTGAGAGCAGTCTCTCTTTCTCTCTCTGTCTCAGTTCTATCCTCGAGGTTACTCGTGCCGCTATGCAGTAAACGACTGTGATATTTCAGAGATGTGCTCAGGAGACTCAGGGCTGGTCAGTAACATACAGTACAGTATCAGCACTGCTTCAAACACATATAATGGACTGATTAGCCATGCTTTTATTTAATCTTTCTTTATGTGTGTGTGTGTGTGTGTGTGTGTGTGCGCACAGTGCCCTCCAAATCTACACAAGCAGGATGGTCACTTCTGTTCCCTCAACCAGGTACACACATAAAAACATAACCACTACAGTGCCAGTTTACTCTGAAAACTATATTTAATGCATATCTACAAGCTATCAATTCATTATTCATAAACTGATTATAATAGAGGCTATTAAAGCTGTTAGTCCACTGAAACATGATGATGGTGATATTGTTAAGTAGTGGTCGACCAATAAGAGTTTTTGTAAATGTTCAATGACAGAACAGTATCTACAGCAGAAAGCAGATTCCATTAGCCCTTAGCATATTTTGGTCAAGCAGGTATTGTTATTAGTATTGATAATCTTAAAAAGGCCAGTAATTGGTTGATTAATGTGCCTGATTGATATCTGGATATTGTTTCCACTATTAATTAGTGAGATTGCATTGTATTTTCAGGGTCGCTGCTATGCTGGAGAGTGCAAGACCAGAGACAGTCAGTGTAAATATGTGTGGGGACCAAGTGAGTGACCGTTTCCTGTCGTCATCAACAGCCAATCAGCAGTCTGCTCCGCTAACAACTGCATATACACCTCATTTAGCAACACCGAAGGAAAAAATATATATCAGTGCTTTGCATTTTCTTATATTCTCATAAAACTTTTGTGTTCATTCCCATAAAATGTAAAGTTTCTTAGGGGAATGCAAATGTTTTTAGGGAAGAAATCAAAGATTATCGGGAGAGCTTTTGCAAGATAATTAAAAAGCATTTAAAGAAACTTCGTTCCCATCTAATTTTTGTTTCATTAGCATGAATGGCATAAAGGACTATGTTTGTACAGCTAACATAACTGGAAGCGGATTACACCTGAAGCCTCGCACATTCAAGTTACAAATGGACACACACACTCCTATATTAGAAATGAAGCGAATACTGTAAACAACCAGCAGTTGAACTAATGTATATATCCTTATATCTCACCTTTGTTTCCCACTTTCAGTCTTTTTGTCTGTTTTCATTCAGAGGCTGCGAGTTCGGAGAAGTTCTGTTATGAGAAGCTGAACACAGAGGGCTCAGAGAAGGGCAACTGCGGTCAAGACGGAGACAAATGGATCCAGTGCAGCAAGCAGTGAGTTACAAAGCATGCAAAACTCAACACAGCCAAAGAGAGACAAAAAGAGTGGATTTTTCACCCTTTTTACCAGTAAAGAAAAAATCGTCTGATTGCTTAGACAAGTAATAGCACATCTCTAGTCAAACTGCATCATATGAAGTATTATTCACTTCTGCAGCACAAACAGCAGAGCAAACACTCTTAAGTTTATTACTTATGTTTACTAATTGTTACAATTAATAAAATTAGAGCTTAAACCAATGTCTGAGACCTTTTTAAAACTTTACCTTTGCTACATTTCCATCTGGAATCTGTGTATGTCATGTGTGTGTGTGTGTGTGTGTGTGTGTGTGTGCGTAGGAATAAACTCACACAGATGCATGTTTAATGACAAAAGAACTCACATGCAGGGAATAACACATTATATTCCCTAAACGAGAAACAACAAACACAGAGGGAAATCTGAGGACTTATAAACAAGGGCCCAAACAAAGGAATCGATGAGATAAATAACAACACAGGTGGAACGAAATGAACTAATCAGAACTCAGGCAAACGGTGGAAACACAAAACAGGCATGTTACAGTGTACATGCCACATGCTAGTACAAAAACTGGACACTTTTTATGCGTTTATCCTGTGAATTTACATGACAACAGCTTTTTGGGGACTGAAAATGCATATTGCTAACTGGTTTCAAAAAAGTTTTCGAAAAGGCCACCGTTATAGTTTCTATGCATAGTACGTGGTAGGTATGAAGACAAATGCTCAGTACAAGACGATTTAAAGGCAAGCGTGAACAAAACAAACATACACAACAATGGTGGAGTACATGGTACTGTTGTTGCTGAGTTTGATAACGTTTCTTCAGCAAAGTGTGGATTTTCTTCACCAATATTACATCCAACAGTGGAGACGCATCATATACAACACATAATCATCATTTCCCTGCAGGTACTGTTTACTAACAAGGGGAGAGCGCCAACTACTGGTCTGGCATACGTAATACAGTGAATCGTTTTAAAAACTTTTTCACAGACCCTCTAGCGCCCTCCTGTGGCCCCTGGGGATGTCCTGGAGTCGCTCTGATTGTTGTGCTGTCTCTATTGCAGTGATGTATTTTGCGGATATCTGCTGTGCACTAACACTGGCAGAAACCCACGGATTGGCAACATGAAAGGAGAAGTCACTCCCACAAATTTCAACCATCAGGGCAGACTGATCGACTGCAGGTGAAGCCCACAGAGACACATGTATAGTGCTGATTATCATGTATGATATGAACACACACACTGTTTTCTCAGCGGTGGTCACGTCTTGCTGGATGATCAGACCGATCTCGGGTATGTCGAGGATGGCACTCCATGCGGTCCGTCTATGATGTGTCTGGACAGGAAGTGTCTCCCTCTTCAGTATCTGAACCTGAGCTCCTGTCCCACCGGACCCAGCGGACACATCTGTTCCAGTCACGGGGTGAGACACACCTGACCCCACACACTGAATACATGCCATACTGAGGTTTACTCGCTTATTATGTATGTGCATCCATTTCTCATTATACTGTTATGAAACAGGTGTGCAATAATGAGGCGGCATGCACATGTGACACAACGTGGGCGGGGACAGATTGCAGTATGCCTGACCCTCCAAAAGTACCGCCCCCTGCTGAAGATGAAGGACCCAAGGGTTTGAGGCTTTGCTCTGACACTAACACAGATACACACACACACACACTTCTTCAGAAAACACCAGAAGAGATTTCAGCAATATATGATGTATGAATATGATGAAAACAGTTATTACAGTTTTGATCATAGTTATCATCCTCGGTGTTTCAATTTAAAGCAGCATTCCTGAAAAAAGTATTAATGTCTTAAAAAGCAGACTTTTGAACACTAAGGTAATATAATCAGTTTTTTGTCCATTGCAGTGAAACTTTATTTCAAATATAATAGTTAATGCACAGTTTCTAAAATCACAATGGAAGGATGAAGAAATGACTATATCATTGTAGATTTTATCAACTCTCTTTATTGAACTTTATTTATTGATAACCTCTTTTAACAATGTAGTGCGGTCCAGAACTCATTTTGGGTAACTTTTTCCGTCTCATATTGGCTTAGACCGGATGAGATTATTTTGTCCAGCATGAGAAATGATGGATCTCAGTTTCTTACTTTGTTTTCACATTCATGCTGAATGCCAGAATGGAAATCTCAAACTTGGGTGGCATAAAAATGCTAGATCGAATCAAAGCTCATGTCCCATTTCCCCACACTTGCTCAAACAGGTCCTAGTGCCACCAATCTCATCATAGGGTCGATCGCAGGGGCCATCCTGGTGACAGCTATAGTCCTGGGTGGGACGGGCTGGGGGTTTAAGTAAGCACCGGTTTGCATGTCTCTTGTCAACACTTTACCTGCAGCTTACACTCAGCACGTCTGGGTTTCTGCTGCAGACGCTGTACCAGGACAGAAACGCTCTCTCTGCAAGAGTCACTGCAGCAGAACCTCAAACCAGCTTGAAGGGCCCAGCTGAAACCCTGTCCTGCATGTTAACATGACACACAACCTCCGCAAGCCTCACAGACACAAACCGGAGAGGCTGGTGCATAACATGTCTGGGAATAGATCGTTTAGAATCAACTGAAGCTAACAGCTTTAAAACATTCAGACAATAGTTTAGTGAATTATATTCAGTGGTCTGTGCAATTAAATGTACAGTTAATTTCAGCCACTGTATTTTACTGCAGTAATTTATGGACTCAAACATAACAACAACTCATCTTTTACAATCAGTCATACAACTATATACCGCATTAACAGTTGTTCTGTTATACATAAGCCATGCTGGTACAGTGTTTAAACATGTGAGAGCAAGTCTCTGTGCATTACATTACAACTGAAATACATATAAGAATATATGAAAACAAATATACTTTACTATGAGCTTATACTTATACTGCAAACTCAATTCAATGTTTACAGGCACTTAATAGTATGTTAATTGCAATAAAATTGAAATGTATTAGTTTTAAATTCATATTAAATACAACTAGCTGAACGTTAGAGTGCTTTTTCACCCACTTAAGTACATTGTTACTTCTGTTATCTTTTATATATATATACAGTACAGACCAAAAGTTTGGAAACATGACTATTTTTTATGTTTTTGAAAGAAGTTTCTTCTGCTCATCAAGCCTGCATTTATTGGATCAAAAATACAGAAAAAAACAGTAATATTGTGATATATTATTATAATTTAAAATAATTGTTTTTAAATTTATTATACTTTAAATTATCATTTATTTCTGTGATGCAAAGCTGAATTTTTAGGATCATCAGATGATCCTTTAGAAATCATTCTAATATGATGATTCATTATCAAAGCTGGAAACAGTTCTGCTGCTTAATATTTTTTCAGAACATGTGATACTTTCTTAGGATACTTTGATGAATAAAAAGTAAAAAAAAAGAAAAAAGAAAAGAAGCTATGTTTTTAAAATATAAATATTTTGTAATAACAATATACACTACTGGTCAGTAATTTGGGGTCAGTATTTTTTTTTTTTCTTTTAAATAAAATCAATACTTTTATTCAGCAAGGATGTGTTAAATTGATAAAAAGTGATAGTAAAGAAAATATATTATTAGAATATATATTAGAATTTTTTTAACCTTTTATTGATCAAATATATTAGACAGCAGAACTGTTTCCAACACTCATGATAAATCAGAATATTAGAATGATTTCTAAATGATCATGTGATCGACTGATGTTACATGTGACACTGAAGGCTGGAGTAATGATGCTGAAAATTCAGCTTTGCACTCCCCCCACATACAATTCCTGCCGGCCCGAGACTCGAACTCACAACCCTTCAATTGTGAGTCCGACTCTCTAACCATTAGGCCACGACTTCCCCCAAATATGTCTCATAATTACACATTTGTAATGATCAGTACATTTCAAATTAACTTTTAATGTAATTATTAAAATTTCAATCAAGTGCCTTACATCTGTTTTAATATATCCGGCATCAAAGTACTTCTTTAAAGCATGACAAAAGATTATTAAAACAATTATTTAAAATATACTTTAAAACTTTCAATTTAACTGCATTTTTAAAGGATTATGAACAAATATAGTCATGCATAAGTGGCTTTTAATTTCATGAATGTTATTTTATCTTCAAATACAGTATTTAACAAATATATTTTTTTGGATTGAAATACACTAAAGTGCACAATCAATACAAACACAAGCACTTATTTTCTTTTTTTCTGAAATGTTGGCCGTTCCAAGATGCTGGACACTTGGAGGTGTTTGCAGCAGTCTAATGCGGTATCTAGTTTAAGTTTACAATGAACTGTTTTAAAAGGGCCTTTTCACCCTCTTGTTGTTCCAAATGTATGATTTTCTTTTATCTGTGAAGCACAAGCAGATGTCTACCTCCTTGCGGAGGTGCTGGCTGGCAACACACACCTGGTACAGACAGATCTCACTGGCACTGGTCTGCATGAGCACATCTCACACAGTTATCCCATCTGCAAGGGGGTGTGCAGGAAACGCATAATTTCATGATCAATGAGGTCATCTGAAGGGCTGTTCACACTGACGGCGGTTCACTCTGATCATTAGAGGTCGTCAGTTTACTGTAAAACTAGTAGATGTTTCTGCGTTGACTGTATCAGAGGTGGATCATGTTCGATTTACTCCCTTTGATAGTTGGGTCTGTGACAAGGCGCTCATTTGTTTGTCCAGATCTATAAATATATTCAAAAATACAGTGAATGCCATTAATACCTCCATTGACTTAAATACACATTTTCTATGATGAGCATGTTTTTAATTAATTAATAATATTTTGGCATGAGTAAAAAATGTCAGTAACTGAAAAAAAAAACTGAATTATCTACCCTATCATAACGGTAAAACATGCAGGGGGTAAAAATACCAGGAAATTAAATCATAGAGAGGACCCTTGCAGACTCTCATTATTGTTCAGTGTTAGTAAGTCTGGGAAAAAATCTCAGATAATTAAACCTTTTTAATGAGAAGGAAAGAACAGCTCTTGTTGTAAAATGTCATGCAGTGCGACCAAATAATAAATAAAAATAAAGACATTTAAGACTTTTTAAAAACGGCATAATGATTACTGCAATGTGTGCACTCACATGTATTCAAAGTGTGAGGAAAATGTTTTATCACTTCCATTAGTTAACGTTAAAGCATAGTGATATTAACTAACAATGAGCAATACACTAACAGTTACTTATTTATTAACTATTTGATAGTTAATAAAAACAGATTTTCTCATTGTTTAGTTTGTGTTCACCCTGGTCCATTAATTAATATTCCTTTAATGTATTCCAAAAAGTTTATTTTTCATTGTTAATCCATGATGGATAATGTATTTAACTAATGTTAACAAATGTTAAATAAATTACTTTTTACTTGATATTTACAGCACCAAATATTTTGTGGTCAATAAATTGTTAATTAAAATAAAGTCAAGTCAGGTGAGCTTTATTGTCATTCTGCCAAATGTGGAGACATACAGAGAGACGAACTGTCATGCCTCAAATGATCACGGTGCTACACATATATGAACAAACCTTAGCATATACGCAAGGCATAGAAAGGTATCCAAACATATAACCAACATAGTTATAGTTATGCCTTCTTGGTGTAGTGTATTTATCTTGGACATCTGTTATATCATTACTTATGCGTCTTAAAAATCTTCAAGTCTCATGAAAATGTAGGATTTCAAGTTGCATAATTGCTGTCAGTGTGAACGCCCTTAGATCACCGAGTATGGTCTGTTCTTCTCGAAGCAGTCCATTTACCCTGAAATAGCCCATTGCCAGTCCATCACCCTTGTCCTCTTCTGCTGACGTAAGGCATGGCGACAAGTGCTGTTCTCTGTAGAGGAGATCGTTCTGCTTCAGTTCCAGGCTTCAGTGTGTTAACAACTTCAGTAATGACGCGTTTCAGCCATTGCAGAGCAGAGCATGTGTAGAATTTCATTTCTCTTTGTTTTTTGAATGCCGTGGAGCTGAAACAGAGTCTCAGTTATGATGATTAGTGTCTTGTTTCCCAATAAATGTTCTCTTTCCTCTTCTTCCAAACAACAAGAAACGTCAAACGGCGAGGATACGATCCAAGTGCATCTGCCATCTAGTGGACAGAAGGAAGGCCCCGACCTCCAGAGCTCCTCTATTCAGCTGGACTGCTGTTTTTGCTGCTCTTTTTTCTGGCATTAGTTATACTTGAAAATGTTACACATAATAGTAAAGAATTCAAACAACAATACCTTAGTTATGTAGCTCCACCCCCTTTTATAACCTCCATCGTCTCTCACTGAGCCATCATTATTGACATATCTCCCTCAACCCCAGCAGCCAATCAGATCATTCCTACATTACCGAAGCATGACATCACAACAGCCTGTCCTTGAAGGTTTCGCATGGCTAATGCCCTTATTCAGCAGAATACAGCACAACAACTTATGAAGAACATAAATATTACCCACGCAAACTCAGACCCCCTTTATTTCTTGATTGCTAATCTGACGGAAGTAATTGATAGCTGCATGGCTTAGGCTTAGAGAGACATGTTGAGTTGAATTCATGGGATTGAATTAGTTCTACACTTAATTGACCAGAGATATCTATGGGAATAGCTCATGCAAAAATGAAAATTCTGTCAGTAGTTTATACTTTCATGACTTTTCTATCTTCAGTGGGACACTGAAGATGTCAGGTAGAATATTTTGGCAACTCTATGCCATACTCTTTAGCAATAATGTAGGCTAACCTTTGTTACACATAGCATGACCTTCAGACTGACGGCCGAAGTCTGGACTCTACAGCAGCTTTCACTGGCCAAGCACCACTGAAGAGATTGTCTGATTGACATGTTGAACGATCAATCACAGTTCATTTGTTTTGTGTAGGGGCGGAAAAAATATAAAGTCATTGTCCCTACAATAACAGACCAGTGTGCAGTTCAATATTAGATGATGTCTGAGACTCGCTTTGGCCCTCTAGTTCAGATCTTGAAGCTAGGAGAAATGGTAGAAATGTTCTTTGGCTCTGCGCTGATGGTTTGAGGCATAACTGCATATTATGCCTGGTATATCAGCAAAATTACAGTGCACCATATTGTGACTATGACTTAAGACACCTTTTTAGTTTGTGGCCGTATTTTATTAATCGTTTCCCTTGTTTAGTTAATTTTTTTTTTAGAACATTTTAATTTAGTTCGGTTGTGGTCAAGAGGGAATTAATTAATATGTTGTGGTAACAAACTTATTAATTAAAAAGGGCACAATACAAAATAACAGTTTTAGAAAAAAAAGTCAAAAGGGTAAATAATGACAGAATTGTCATTTTTGGGTGAATTATCTCTTTAAGGTGAATTCTAATATAATTTCACTCTAATTAAATAATTTTGTGCCCATTTTTACAAATGTTTGTGACTAAACTTGGATTTTTAGCAAACGCTTATTCAAAATATGTTAATTTAACCATGTTTATTTCATATAAATGTTGTATGTTTAATTGTGTGTATCTTGCACACAGTGTATTTGTTGGTCTTTTGTTCTGACATTGGGCAATAAGTGAATGGTGTACCTCAACACCCACGTTGAATGAGACTCTAAGCCAAAGATCTAAAGTAAAAATGTAAATTTGGGATGTTATATACAGGACTTGACTGTGATATTGTTTCCCCTGATGGGATGAGGTAGTGTTATCATAACTGATCTCCTGAAACACATGCAATAACCTGATCAGTTCTACCTTGTTTCATCTGTTTAACTTTGCCACTCAATTGTAATTGTACAGATGGTCAGATTTTTGAGAAATATTATTCAGACCCTATTATATGTCCTTCCTCATCATCCATCTCCCTCAGCTGTCAGGGCTGCTAACCCTACGGGAAACGATTGCTTTGCTGCATGAATTTACTATAGTGGGCTTGTTACTCTGTAAGTATGAAGTATGACTGCCCAACCCCATAGGAATATGTATATCACAGAGACTGTGCTGTGCTGTTTGTGCATGTCAGCTACAAAACTTTGATTTACTATGCAAACAAATTTGTTGCACAAAGTGAAGGGTTAAAACAGTAAAATACCACACTGAAGTATCACAGTTGACCCTGTTTTTTAGCCATGATTTGATAGCTATGCTGAGCTTTAGGAACAATAACATTTTGTTGCTTTTTATCCTTTAATAAAAAGGAATGAATGTATTATCTTTTGTTTAAAAAGCAACTCATTTTGCAGAATTGCAATAATTCCCAGGTTATTTTCACATTTAAGGTTTCAGGTTCAATTTTGGACACTCGCCTTTTATATTTTCTCTGTTTTTCATCAGCACAGTTTATTAACATTGTTCCTTTATTTACCTGCTGCTGTTACTCTGAACTGTAAGAAAATCAAAGTAAACAATAAAATCAACAGTATTTTACACCTCTGCCTCTAGTTTCTCATGTTTATTTAACCTGGGTATTGTCAGTAAGTATGAAAACAGAATATTACAGTATTGACTTGAACATTTTACCAGAAGCATTATTAGTTTAGAGGCCTTGTCTCATGTGAGACATTTAAAATATATTTTTATTAGTTGTGTTTGTACACTATACGAGGAGTCAAGAGGCCATGAATGAGGAGACGAGGAATTCACAAAATGAGTCTTCAATAATCCAAATGGAAAACAGGGCACATGGAAGACATCCAAGAACCGACAAACACAAACTGAAAGGACTAGGGCTTATAAAGTCAGGGTAATTTGGACATGGAACACATGTGGAGGGAAAACACAATATAATGAGTCCAGGGGCATGACATTACTCCTCACACCATAGGAACATGGGGAGGGGAGTAGGTGGAAACTAAAGAGGAGGCTCAGGAGAAGGACAGATATCCGGGAGGGGGCCAGGGAGGAGTCGATGGAGGGAGGAGCCAGGGAGGAGAGAGGAAGAGCAGGAGGAGGAGTTCATCTGGACACAGGCCACAGCCATGTTGTTGAGCCACGGTGGAGCCGACGGGGGAAGGAGCCATGGAGGAGGAATGGGCACTGACTACAGGGGGGTGACCAACAATGGCGGAGCAGGTGGAGGAGCCAGAAGCATAGATGGAAAGTCAATGAGCCAGGGGGGCTCTGGCGACTAAGGCAGAGATCTGGAGATCCACGGCAAGGCTGGAGTGACAGAGGACCAAAGTGGAGCTGGTGGGAGGAAGGAGCCCAATGGAGTTACGAGGTGCAGCCAGAGGAAAGGAGTCCAGAGGCAATGGCAGGTCCACACCCAACCAAGGCAGAGCTGGAGGGATGGGGGAGCTGATGGATTTATGGTTGACGGTGGAGACGAGGGAGCTAGGAACCAAGGGGGAGCCACTGGGCCTACGGGCCGAGGAGGAGACCGGGCCTTATAGGCTGGAGGCAGAATCATGGGAGGCTCCGACCAGAGTGACACTGGAGGATGGCAGTCCAGCGAGGCTCGCACTGCAATGATGGTGGGCTGAGAGCGAACAGAGAGGTTGCCAGATGACAGCTGTAGAGGAGACTGAAGCAGGTGGGAGGGCGGGCATTTGAGGAGCAGGCACTGGAGTGCACTTTTGAGGAATGAGCACTGAAGGACCAGAAGCCCCTCAGGCCTGGACAAGGGAACGAAGGACAAAGGAGGGCTGGACGGTACCAGCAGAGATGCCAGAGAGAGGAGGCAGCTAAATCTCCAGTTCAGATTCCCAGTCTATTATATGCCCCTCCTGGTTTTTGCACCAACACCGCTCCATACTCAACTCACCCTCAGCCGCAATGTAGTGGGCAGAGCTCCTCTCCACGGCCTTCTTCCTCGTGGTGGGCTCTGTAGCGGGCTCTTGCACCTGGTGACGGCTTGGGCACTCCATCTGGGGCAATTCTCCACTCAGTATTGTGCTGGCTCACAGAGGGAATCGGCTCACCTTCATCGGTGGTGTCTGGCTTAAGCTCTGCACAGCGGGGGAGATGGTGGGCTAGGCTCTGGATTGGGAGTCGCGCTGGCAATTAACTCCGGGGAACCAGCAGGGAACAGAGATCCATTTCTGGCAAGTGGCCAGTCCACAAAGGCGGCGAAATTTGATTGGGGACAGTCGGGTAGTTGATGAATCTTGCCAGTACCCAGAACAGTCTGGTATGAGATATTTAAAATATATTTTTATTAGTTGTGTTTGTCACACTATACAATGAGTCAAGGAGCCAGGAACGAGGAATTCATAAAAGTCTTTAATAATCCATATTGGAAACCGAGCACATGGAAGACATCCAAGAACTGACAAACACAAACTGAAAGGACTAGGGCCAAGCGATTTCTACCCCTGCTCCTGCAGGAGGAGGTGGTATTCCAGGTGAAGGAGGAGATCCATGGGACAGAACGGAAAGAAAAACAGTGGGGGAAAAAAGAAACAAAACGGAGGGTACAAACAGAGGTAACTGTTTAGGTTTGTTCTTCAGTCACACTACACAAGGAATCACGAACAAGGAATTTACAAAATGAGTCTTTAATAATCCAAATGGGAAACACAGAGCACATGGACATCCAAGAACTGAAAAACACAAATTGAAAGGACTGGGGCTTATAAAGACAGGATAATTGAGGAAAAACAGGTGCACAAAATTATTAATTAACAGGGACATGGAACACATGTGGAGGGAAAACACAATATAATGAGTATGGCAGTGTTCAGTCTCCATCAGTGGCGACTCCGGTGATACCTTCCTGGTTGTTTCCAATTCCATTTGTTGATTTAAACATTCATAAAGAGATAAAAAGCATCGACATGAAACAGGCAATTGTGATAAATATGGACTACCAGAAACGGTTGAGCATGTTCTTTTAATATGTATTGCGTATGAAAGGGAAAGACATCAGATGTTCCAAGAACTGGAACTGATTGGAATTAATAGTATATCTCTAAAGGCACTTTTAGGTTATGGGATAATGCAGTCAAGAATATATAGAGAATTGTTTAAGCATTTAGATTAATGGAGTTTGAAGCTTTGAATTTTATATTTATTTATTTATGTATAAAGGTTTAAAAATTGTATTATTATTTTATTTTTATTTATTTTTATTTTGGGGGGGGGGGGGGGGGGGTATTTGTATGTTTTTTTTTTCTATAATAGTTCAATAATTCATCGCTGAACTGTGTACGTTTCACACTCCAGACCATTAGGTGGTGGAAATGTATAGGGTAAAAACAGTAGCAAATCATGAGGGCTTGTTGATCTGAATGTGAGAACTTGTCATATTAAAGGTACAGGTTGTAGGACCAGCCACTAGAGGGTGCACTACCAAAACAATAACAATCACGTAGTTTGATGACGCTAAGGAGCATGGAATGATGGGATTTGTTGCCTTCTACACAACCTCTGACGCGAGTTCAACGATTTGCGTGAGTAGATTACATACAAAGTCAATGCAAAGATGCGATCAGACTATGAATCAGACGCGCCCTCACGCGGCTCTAGAGATGCGATGCCCCCGTTTGGTGTGTATGCCCCATAATACTAATCTTGTTGATCGTTATAATAGCATGCGTTTTCTGTAAAGATACAAATCAAAACAACTCATCTGCCGTGTAAAACACAAGCGAGATCGGCATCTCTTTCTAGTTGAAGTTTGTCACGAAGCTCTCTCCATCTAGAAAATGCAACACCGATATTGATCCTCGCTCTTTCTCACTTCTTGTCCAAAACTCTTCTTCGGTCATTTGGCTGTCCTTGTCGACAGAACCAGCGGCAGACGGTAAACAGTAATGATGTTCCATAAATAAGTAGCACAATCCACCATAAAACGTGCAAGAAGAAGTAAATAAGGAACTGCTTGAAGCAAGATAGTGGTTTGCTGGACGCTAAATACTACTTCCGCATTTGTCCAGGACACTGTTGTCATGTGGTTTCTACATCAGTAAAGGCGGTAACAAAGGGTAACTAACGTCATTGACAGGCGACTGCACTGCCCAGTGTCACTGTTTAGAATGGAAATTTTCTCATGATTTTCAAGTAGTTGAAAACTTTAGAGATATTGTTAGTAATCAGATGGACGAAATATATAACACTAGCCTAGTGGTTTAGGGATATTTTACTGCAAATATCTTACAAATTGTGCCTTTAACATTCATATTTGTAAGTAGAAATCGTGCTCTCAGCTTTGATGTGAAAAGCTGAATCTTTCAATTTGCACACACAGACAATAATCACAAAACCCGTGTTTTGAATTGGGAGTTGCAGATTAGCTCCAAATGTGTAGAATAACATTGATATAAAGAAAATGACAGACACAAATGTTTACGACATATTTACCATTGAACTTACTTCAATTTACTTCAGAATAAGTCTGAACAAAATCTCTGAAGCAGGGCAGTCTGTGAGCGAACTGCAGTGAGTAGCCTCATCAAATTGTTTTCAAAACCCATCTTTAGATTCCCATAATGGCTGCCCAGTCCATATAATGGAAGGTGAGAGGTTTTTATTTTCTCGAACGAAAGCTAGCCTTGAAAAAGCGGGGAGTCTACGTTTGTATAAGTGATTGCGAGAGGATAAGGAAGTTTGCTCTTTAAAGTTTGTGGGTCCGATATCACAGAGGTAAAATATTCGGGCACCGCTGCACCTGCAGGACATGGCCAGCTGAAAATTAAACTCAGAGGTGATTGAAGTGAGGAGTGGAGGCGAGCTGTTTTTGGGGGCGTTCCGGCCGAGGCGAGAAAAGGGCCCCTCTTTTTCCTCTCTAGTCTCAGAGTCCAGCACAACTTGCACAACAATTTGCCGCTACGGGAAGGGGAAGCGTTTCTGGATTGGCCTGGATTGCTGTTTTAGCCCAGGCTTCTTCTTCGTCTGAGGCTGATGCTGCACTCGCTTTTCAGGCTGAGCAACGGGGTTCTTCTTGCGGCCTGCAGCTGACGTGAAAGGGCGTTTAGGGAGGAAGTGACGCAGCGCCTTTTACGTCTTCTGAGTCTCCAAAAACCATTCAGTGAACTCATAAACAGTGGAGCAACCGAATAGCCCTTTCGGTGAGACCGGTGAGCCGAGGAAGGCCATTTTCCCAGCGTCCCTGATCACTGTCAGCATTAGTCAGCGGTGGCGCTCCAGGCTGGCCATGGTCTTGCCGACCGCTTGTGCTGTGGCCTTTGTAGCGCTCGGAGCAAGATCTGTTGCTATGCACAGCTCTTTAAACGCCTCCTGGTGCTCTTGGCCAGACTTGTTCACACTACGGAGAAGTTTGGCTAGAAACACAAAGGATCGCCATTGTGTGCAATGCCAAGCCGGCCTTGTCCAGCTGCTGCGTAAACCCCCGTTGGCAATGGCCGAGGTAGTCCTGCAGGACTTGGAAGGATGCGCTGCATGGGCCTTTAAGCCGAGGGCAGATTGTGGGCACAGATATGCAGCAATAGCTTCCTCCCGGTGGGGAGTTTGGTGTCTCCTCTTCCATCAGCGCCATCAACAGTGGTGAGAGCTGCTGTAGGTAGAGGGGTTCACCCATGCTGAGTAGGGGGCTCGCCACGTCTTGGTGAGCTCGTCATGGACGGCTGGCAAGAACGGGGCTGGGCGCTGGCGGGAGGAATGCTGGCGGGTCTCTGGCAGAAACCATTCATCCAATAGGCCATGGACGGGCTCATCTGGAGCCGACCACTCAAGGCCCAGTTCCTCCACGGCCTTTGCGGGGTCGCGGATTAGTTCAGAGTCTGGTTTTGGTCTCTGCACTTGGGGGGGGGGGGGCTGCTTCAGGCTCCTCGTCGGAATCACCCCTTTCCGCCATTTCTGATGCTGCAAAGGTCACAGAGTCGTCGACTGTGACATCATTGATGACAATGTCCTCCTCGGACGCGCCGAATAAGACCAGTCTGCTCGCAGCCGAAAAGGTGCGTTGGTCCTCATTTGCAAAGCATACCAGCATGCGAGGACATGAGGAGGGCGGGGCACGCAGGTGCTGCGCTGACGTGTCACTGCCCGCTGGAATAAATCCGCTGTCTGCAGTTTTTATCTCTTAGGGGAGGATAAACATGGGATGGACTGGTGGTCAGAATTACCTTGATGGAACAAGACGACCCACGAGCATAGATTGAAAAGGATTATGCTCCCACAAAAAGAGCACAAGATCAGCGAGCACAGACTCGGCATGGTCACAGCCGAGGCAGGCGGCGCACTCGCTATGCATGTCTTCAGCATAAAATATTCCTTTGCACGAACCACACTCACTCGCAGTGAAATTTGCTCTAGAAAATTTGCTCTTACTTCAGATGCCGGATGCCAGCAGTGATGTTTGTGTCACTGGTTCGGCTTCTCCACGGCGTTGTGCAAAGCCAGTGGATGGAGTTTATTTTTACAGAGCATCAGCGGAGTTGTGCAAGTGTTTTTGTTTGTTCCCTGCATTTCGAAGATGCTTGTTTTACAAACAAGGTCCAGTTTGATACCAGATTTGCATATTTTTTATTTCTTAAGGAGGATGCAGTCCCAACGAAAAAGGGTCACGATCGTGTGTTGGAACCGCAGGCAGTGAGCAAAACTGCTTCAAATATCTCTGTGTTGTTAACTTAGCTATCAGTGCGTAAACATATCAAGTAAACAACATGCGAAGTTGGCATCAAGAGAGGTTGTAAGACTTGACGTTGTGCAGCGAAATTGAATTAAAGTGCAAAAGTAAATATGTCGTAAACATTTGTCATTTTCTTTGTGCGAATGTCATTCCACACGTTTTTAGCTATTAATCTACAACTTCCAATTATTGTCTCTGGGTGCAAAATAAAGATTTAGCTTATCACATCAAAGCTGAGTGAAAATTTAGTGTGAGAGTGTTATGTCCTGTGTTCATGTTTATAGATTGCAATACTGGGTCAGTCCACTAGAGGCTGCAGGAGTCAATGTTCTGTGGTGAGAAGAGCAGAAGGAGAAAAGGAATAAAGAAGTGTTCGTCATGATGTGAATCTAGGCATTCTCTGTCTTTAATTCTTCATTACAAGTCCCAAACACTGGAAGTGTAAACATACAAATACAAATATTAATATGCAAGTTCTCACATTCAGAGCAACAAGCTCTCGAGTTTAGCTATTGATTTACGTCCAAACAAATGCACCTTTAACGTTGGTTTGCCAATCCGCCAAAAAAAATTGAGAGAAGAAGAAGACTGTTTATGTGTAAAACATTTTAAGACACCATGCTCACATTTGTGTGGTTTTTGAAACATCAACTTTTAAGTTTACTTTATCTACTTTCATTATATAGACTGTCTGGTCTGTTTAACTTAAAAACCTGTAATAAGTTTTGTTAGTCTGAAGAAAGAAAGTCGTCTGGAATGGCATGTTTGGGTGGACTATCCTGTTACAGTAGTTAATAAATAATCTAACATTTTTCACTATTTCCACTGCCTGCAAAAGCAATGCAATATTTCTGTTTGTCAAAGTGAGAAGTAAGAGACCGTGGAGAAATATTCTTCTTCTATTTCTTTTTTTCCTTGAGCCAGCATAAATGTCTATTTAATAATAATTTTTTTTCTTTCATCTTCATTTAATTTCAGTCCGTAATCATTTTTGTTCCATATTTGAATAACGACATTGGAAGCATAAATTGGGCAATTTTAAATTTAGCAGTTGTTATCTGTGAATTCCAACCGATCTCATGGCAATTCATAACATATTTTACATGGTGGCTAATTCGTATGAATTCGTATGACCACACTCGTAAAAATTTATATGATTTTTGCCAAATCATACATATTTTACTAGTTGCACAAATCGTATGAATTTGTACCCCCCCCCCCCCCACACACACACACACACACAAACCAAACCGACATTGGGGATAAGATAAATCGTATAATAGTAAGGTTGTACAAATTTGTACGAAATAGCCACCTCATAAAATACGTACGAATTGGTCGTGAGATAGCATTGTGAATTCACAAAAATTGGCAAGTTTTTTAATCTTCCTATTTTTATTATGAGATTATAACAGGGACATTTTTTTTTCATTAAAAGAAAGGATAAAAGAACACAAGCGCAATAAATAGACAGGATTTTAAAAGTCTTGTTGCAAGAAATCTTTGTGAACGTAATCATAAAATGTTATTTTTTCCTTTCTTGGAATTAAAATGTTTAAACAGAATATAAAAGGTGGTAATATCGACTGGCTAAGAAAGAAGAAAGACTCCCTTGTTCTAGATAGGTCAATCTGATGGGGCGACTCTGATTGGGTGACTGTTACTGCTGGATAGTTAACTCTAATTCATGAATGTGATATCTTGAGTTAAGATTGTCAGCTGTTACTAATTTGTGCACTGGTAATCCAATATGAAGGTGTGTTTTAAAATGTCTGTGTATGATGTGTGTTGAATAATCTGAAAAATACTTTTGAGCCCAAACATGCTGGCATTTTTTTGAGAACAGATGATTTACTATCAGCTCTTTTCATGGCACTTCTGGGTTCAGAATATATGTTTTTCTTCCACATAGTGAAGGCGAGAGGATTTGACCTTTGTGGAACATCAAAGAAACAAAATGTCTGATTTCAACTTCCTGTTTTTGAGTGACTCACAATCTTACTGACAAACAATATCTGCATGGGAAAAAAGTCAGGTGTTTTTGAATGTTTCTCAGAAGAGACAACTGTTCTCAACAGCATTCTGAAGGATCAAGTTACACCAGTGGCGTAACTTTGCTTTGAAATGGGGCGGGCATCTTCATTTTTGCTTTCCAATTTCGACCGCAGGGGGTGCTAGATCATTGATAAGGAGAGCTGGGCAATTCAGTGCTCCACACTCATTCCTCAGTTGGTCGCAGGAGCACAGCTTTTTGTTTTTTTTTGTTTTTTGCTACAACAGGCTATTAATCAATGCATGCTGATGAACTTTTCTCAAAGTTTATAGTTATATGGAAACCAAAGTGGTTAATATTCAACCTGTTCTTTTTCATCAGTAGGTGATATTATTTGTAATTTTACATTTGAGAAGGGAAGTTCCTATTTTGCTCCTTTATAAGCCCGGCTTTGGATGCTTTCACATTCGATTTTGCGATCTTGTCAGGTTTTACAATAAAATATAATTGTCTGTTTGCTTACATCTATACACCTTTCTTTAAGTAAAAAAATATGGATTCAATGTCATTTTAAATTAAAATGCACAACAATACAAGAGTAAGATTTAATGACCAACTAGCTTACGAAAATGTTTAAACTAAAAGATGATGATGCATATTTTCAAACATGCCACACCTGCCTGATAACGCATGTTCTGAAAACCCCTGGGGAAAACTGCATACCTTTCTCTACAGCACTGTAAAAACTGACTCACTTTATTTACTCAATAAAATTGTCAAGAGATTACAAGCAATATTTTTCTTAAAATTTAACACATTAGAATTAATTAGAATTAATCAAATGAGATGAAACAGGTTGAGGTAAAACAATGATTATGTAAAATCATAACCAACACCACCTGAGTTATAACAGCCATACAAAACGTGATATAAAATAAAAAAAATCAAGGGTCAAGGGCCTAACTAAAGCAAACTCCTTCTGTGATTCTGTTCGTGAACTTTAGGTGTCTTCAATAACTCTGTTTTGGGGTTCTTAAGACACAAGCTTTTGAACATGCCTGTATCATAAGTAACAAAAATGTGAATTTGTAAAAAGGTTGATGTCATGTGCATGCATATAATGTTTTTGAAGAGTGTTTCATGATCGCCAACTGCTGGCCTGGCATGCATAACATAGTATTCTTTAGCATAGTGTTTTGTTGTTGTTGTTTGTTTGTTTGTTTGTTTTTTGTCCAATGAAATCAATATTTTTGTGTAAATTTTACTTAATTTTTTCATGTTATTCTACTAATTTTGAATGGTTGCTTGTAAGCATCTAATTTGATTATTATTTTATTGAGTAAATATAGAGAATCACTTTTTACAGTGAGCCTTCATACGGAACGCTTCTTTGATGCAAAAAATTTGGGGCGATTCCGTGCTTTATACGGTTTTGGCAACCCTGCAGGGTTACCAGCTGTCTCGCATTTGGCGTGAGACACATGCTTTGAGGCTCTGCCTCACAATCTCACTCTGCAATCTCATTACGTCGATGACATTTCCAGTTTCATTTTATTCTGGAGATTGATGGAGAGACAATATTAATATGTTTTTCTTGTAAGGTATTCCTTACTTAGAATGTGGCCATACACAGGTTCTATATTTTAGTTCAGTAATATTAATTTAATATTTTGAGAAGCTTGTTTGGTATTAAATAATATTTGTGCAATAATTATGGTCCACTGATGACCACTTAAAATATATATATATTTTTTAATGTTTCTATTATTCATATTACAATTAGTGTAGTCGGCCTATTTAAGGCTAAAATAGAGGAAATTGTTTCAAATGCAAAGAGGCAAATCAGAGTAATTTTGTGGTGAAACCACAATGGTTTACCCACTAGGAATCTGTATGGCTCTTTAATAAATATACATGTATCTACTAGTTTCTAGTTTCTCAAAAGAGTGCTGCAGGTCATACCTGCTTACTTATTTTAAAGATTCGCGTTTGAATAAATATTATGACATAATAAAACACAATGTTTTTTAAATGTGAAATTTAAAAAGTTAATAAATTACGTCCTTTTAAATGTTTTAATGATACTCGTATTACACACAACTGAATATTAATGAAAACATGCAAATACTGAATTTAAAAAAAAGTTTAAAATGGTGCTAAAAAGGCATTCAACTGCATTCAGCAGAAGATTTATATCCCCTTATACATATGTATATATATAAAAAACTTGCTACCTGTCAGTGCTCATGTTATGTTCGATCGGTGTATATAATTTATGTATTTATCCATTCATTCATTCATGACGACTTTTAGTTCAAAGGTTTAAAGTTGCACTTCCTCCACGGTTCCTGTTTCTCCGTTAAGATGACTTTCAGAGGGAACTCGTCGATGCCCTTAATATCGAGTTGAAATAATGGAAGAAAACATTTAATGTTTACAGTGGTAATCTTATTCTGGAGAATATTTAATAAGCCGTTTGGCTGTAGCCCAAGTGTGTACCCTTCGAAAACGAAACTATAACAGTTAATTAAGGAAGTAGAAGCCTAGAAGAGGCGTGTCCAACTACACAGTACTTTCGATATAAAAGTATTGAATAAAACAGTTGAAAATAACCCTGACATCTTCACACTGAGAAGAACCGGACTGATGTCTGACTTATCTCGCAGAGGTAAGAAAATGATTGAAAGGACCGTGACTTGTCATGAACTCGTCACCTGTGCGCATGACTCACAGAAAAATCGTTTTCCACGCCGCGTCAAAGCTCAAAGGTTAAGCTTTTAATTGTTTTACTTTTCAATCGACGCTGATCACAACGTAGGCCTATAGAATTAATTTGCCATTTTTTGTTATTTTTGTTGTTGTTGTTGTTGTTTAAATCGAAGTTAATTAAGAGTGACGTTTCATGAAGCTTCTTTGAATAGTAACCTGTTTTAGGGTGCTGCAGATTCATAAATTGGCAGCAGGTGCCACGAACTAGATTAAAGGCGTTCACACAGATGTAGAATACGGTTGTGAATCCTGTTTGTGCAAAACACGGTTCTGTTCCACTAAAGGAGCGGATTTGGATCATGCCTGGTTTGAAATCGGTTGGACTTTTTTTTTTTTTCGCAGTGATGCCTTTACCAAAATAACTAAACAAACAAACAATTAAATTGATTTCTTCAGTAATTCTTTTTTGGGGTAGAGAGACAGTCCCCTTACGAAAATTAACCATGGTTTTACTACATATAAAACCAAAAAACCATGGTTTTTGTAGTTAAACCATGGTAACCACAAATTAACCATGGTTTTGCTATATTAACCATAGTTTAACCATGGTATTTGTAGTAAATCTGTGGTTTTACAAATGGCAGTCAATACGCCAAAAAACCATGGGTTACTACAGTTTTACTATAATGAAACCATGGTTATTTTTCGTAAGGGTTGATCCAGTAGGCATCTGTTTTTGTGTTATGAGTCATTGAGTTCACTCGACTTTCACTACTCTTATTCCCCATCTCGACCTAGGTATTTTAAAACAAGTATCTGATTAATTAAGTGTCTGGGCTGATCAGTTCTGAGCTAGATTTAATATAAAATGCTGTGCTGGCTTGACATATTTTAAAAACTATTTACTACATCTTTGGCTTAAAACTTGGATGGCAATGGACGCAAAAAGTTTAGGCTTCTGTATGTCTGACACAATATGAGTCACTAATAGTGATCAACACCAAAGTATTGTTCAACAGTAACAAAAATGTGAACTGACCCAACTAGATTTCAGTAGCATGACAGTCAGTAGTTCAGTCGTATTCGAAGATTACAGCTTTTCCGTGACCAAACTTGTCTGAGATGGGAATAACACACTTAGCAAACAATTTGTTTTCAGTTTAAGCTTTAAGTTGCTTTGTTAACACAGTCACACACACACACACACACACACACACACAAACACACACATCACTGCATAGTTCTATAAAGGTTCTATATGTAAAGAATATATAAGTAAATATTTATTCATCTTGCCAAAGCTTTATAGATGAGCATACAGATACAGTACCTTAATAATGTATGTAATTTGAAATATGAGAAAGATTGAATTGACAAATAATAATAATAAATAAATAAATAAGGAATAAGTTAGACCTAAAAGAAAAATGGAAATACTAGAATTAAAAAAATAGAGTGAGACAAAGTAAAATGTGGTGGAAACAGACATAGTAAGGGCTGTTTTGTATACATTTTCCTGTGTCTTGTGGTTTCTGTGGCAAGGTTGTGTCTGCGGAGTTTGTATTCTGTTTTCAGGTGTAATCTCTCTCATTGTGTAGACTGCCATGGTGTTGGATTGTCTTTTTAGGGTCAGACAATACTGCATTTGATTTTATTTTGCTGTTATGTTTCCCAATCAGTTATAATATTATATCATTTATTCTCTAATATGATTAGTTTGGCAGTATTGTACTGTATATATATATATATATATATATATATATATATATATATATATATATATATATATATATATATATTTTTTTTTTTATGTTACAATCAAACATACAGTGTAAGTCATTATTAATAGTATGCTTTGTACATGAAGGAAAATAGGAATAATAAATAAAAAGTATTGAAAACATGGTTAATTAAACTGCAAATCAGTCTCTACTTGCCATATAATGAATCCTCAGCCCTAATAAATCCTGTGTGCATGACGTCAGTGTGGGTGAGGCCAGGTTTCATTAGTCACCCATGATTTAGGTGATTTTTCTAGAGTAGTTCAGTAAAGATTTTGAACTGTAACCATCGTATGAAAACAGCATTTAGAGGATTACAAAATTAATGGATTGCTCCTGACAACTTATTGAGGTCTTATGAAGTGGAACTTTTGATCTGAGAAAGAAACTGAACATTATTTATAACATTGTTACCTGTAATCCAGAGCCTCAGGCAACAAGGAAGTCTGATGATGGCCATTAGCTACATTTAGACTTAAGTTCCAAATCTAGGAAAAATATTGTGCAAAATGTGTATACAGTATACAGTGTGCACATAGAAGTGTGGGCTGTTTCTTGTTTTACGGAGCTAGAAGAAAGCTGAGCTGACATATCAAGGTTTCCGTGAATATCTGTATAAACCAAAATTTGTTGGGGTCATGAAACAAAAAAAACAAGTAAAATAAAAAGGACTAGTGGTTTTGCAATGTTAGGTAATAAGACAAAATACAATAATACTGAGACTAGGTGATAATACAAAATACAACAATACTATCACTATGTAATAATACAAAAAATATATATATATATTTTTTTTTTCAGCTCTATTTTTTGAACCAGAGTTACCCAAACTTTTTAATACAAAGGGTCAATAATCTATAATAAACCTGTTGAATTATATACTGTATTAAATACATATATACAAAAAAAAAAAATTCACCATCCAATTCACTTAGACCTATATTAAAACCAAACCAAACAAGTTTGTTTTCAGTGTATCTCTTGTGATATGGCATTGTGGGTCAAAAAATGGATTGCACAGATCATCTTTATCTGTATTCACAACTTGGTTGCTTGTAAATAAAAATTTAGTAAATAGTATGCAAAATAAATCTGAATTTGATTGCAGCGGTGTTATGCATGTGTTATAGATGCAGACAGATTTGGAGTTTCAGCAGGTGCTGTTAAAAGTGCAGGAGGCTCTCACTGTCGATGAGGTGAAGGACCTGGTGTTCCTCTGCTTTGAACTTCTGAGTCTGAAAGACCTGAGCACCGTGAGCTCAGCCGGACAGCTGTTTACTCTTCTGGGGAACAAGGACCTGCTGTCAAGGGAGGATCCGTCTCTGGTTTTAGAGCTGCTCAGGATCCTGAAGCGGAACAGCCTGATCCGCAGTCTGACCTCAGAGGAGGTTATACCAACCAACGGCACAAAATACAGTCAACTAATCTCCACATACAGGTGAGGATGCAGCTGCTAGTAATAGACACATGTTTGATCAGGTCAAAGGTCAGACAGCTGACTAAGAAATTATCTACTAGCAAGGAATGTTTATTTTGGCAGTGGCTAAACAGCATATTTTCATAGCAATAGATTATATTTACACTAAATTCAAGTAGCAATGGATTCTATTTAGACTGTTTTTGTTTTTGCTATTTATTTTACGTATTGCAAATAGTGGCAATAATCTGCACCTCGGTATTGTAGTACATTATAAAACTATGCAATAATAGCATATTGAGTGTAAAAGAGACATGTTGCGTTTGGTTTCGTACTCTATTGCATACGTTGTCATTGTTGTGCGCTTGATTTGACCTTTGTTGTGATAAACAGTAAAGTATGTATGCTGATTTCCACACTCTGCTTCCCTCTTTTGATCTCAACCGAGGGTCAACTACTGCTACTCACAAATCAGGCAACCAACTGGACCTTATTTAAACGTGACACTGCTCTACTGATCATGTTCTGGTTACTCCACTGCACACATCAGACCACTTCCTCCTCACTCTTAACCTCAACATGGTCCCTGACACATCATTTACCCCTCCACATGTCATCTTTCGACGTAACTTACGCTCACACTCACCCTTTTGGCTATCTGCAATGGTTTCATCTTCGCTTCCTTCCCCTAAACTGTTTGCATCTTTGGATGCTAACGGTGCTACTGATACTTTCTGCTCCTCTCTTACATCTTGTTTAGACACTGTCTGTCCCTTGTCTTCCAGGCCAGCTCGTAACACCCCTTCTGCCCCTTGGTTATCTGATGTTCTATGCGAACACCGTTCTAAGCTTAGAGCTGCTGAAAGGGTCTGGCGCAAGTCCAAAAATACTACTGACCTTAATATGTATCAGTCACTCCTCTCTTCCTTCTCTCCACTGCTAAAAGGACATAATACCATAACAAAATGAACAATTAGTCTAACTCTCGCATGCTTTTTAAATAATATTTTTCATTCATTTGTCCTCCTTCTCCCCCTCCTGCTTCATCTTCAATAACTGACAACTTTGCCACGTTTTTCATTAATAAAATGAAAAACATCAGTTCACAATTTTCCACACCACAATCCGTCAAGCACATCTCACCAGCAAACATACACTCATTGACATCCTTCTCTTCACTCTCTGAGGCAGAAGTCTCCAAATTCCTCCTATCTAATCACCCTACAACTTGCCCGCTTGATCCAATTCCATCTCATCTCCTTCAAGCCATTTCTCCTGCAGTTGTACCTGCACTCACTCACATCATCAACACATGCCTCTACACTGGTGTTTTCCCCTCAACATTTAGACAACAGTTTCCCTTCTTCCTTTGATTGCAAAAACACTTGAACGAGCTGTGTTCAACCAAGTCTCTGCATTTTCTCAAACACAACAACCTCCTTGACAGCAACCAATCTGGCTTCAGAAGTCGATATTCAACTAAGACTGCCTTGCTTTCAGTTGTTGAAGCTCTAAGACTGGCAAGAGCGGATTCCAAATATTCAATACTTATCTTACTGGATCTGTCCGCTGCTTTTGACACGGTTAAACACCAGATTCTCCAATCAACCCTACTGGCAAAGGGCATCTCAGGAACCACACTTCAGTGGTTTGAGTCTTACCTATCAGATAGGTCCTTCAAAGTATCTTGGA
Source organism: Carassius gibelio (assembly GCF_023724105.1). Taxonomy (NCBI): domain Eukaryota; kingdom Metazoa; phylum Chordata; class Actinopteri; order Cypriniformes; family Cyprinidae; genus Carassius; species Carassius gibelio. The sequence continues at coordinate 4,846,035 of NC_068404.1, read as the reverse complement.
GAGGTGAGGTGTCCAAGTCGCAACATTTAACTACTGGGGTGCCTCAAGGCTCAGTTCTTGGAGCACTTATCTTCTCTGTCTACATGGCATCATTAGGTTCTGTGATTCAGAAACATGGCTTTTCATACCACTGCTATGTTGATGACACTCAACTCTACCTCTCATTCCATCCTGATGATTTGACGGTAACTGCTCGCATCTCAGCTTGTCTAACAGACATTTCTTGCTGGATGAAGGACCTTCACCTTCAACTCAACACATAGTTTCATCACAATTTCCCCACCAAGTTAGGCACATCAACCATAACTCCTTCAAAAACAGCCAGATTTGCTTTATTCAACATTAAGAAGATCAGGCCCTTTATTTTACAGAACATGCTGCACAACTACTTCTTCAAGCTCTTGTTCTGTCCAGGCTGGACTATTGCAATGCTCTTTTGGCAGGTCTTCCAGTCAGTTCTATCAAACCTTTACAATTAATCCAGAGCGCGGCAGAAAGATTAATTTTTAATTAGCCGAAAAGAATACACGTCACACCTCTGTTTATCAATTTGCACTGGGTACCTTTCTAATCTTTTTGTATTGTATCTATTTTCTTTTCATATATTATACAATGATAAAAAAAAACCTTTAACACTAGCTTGCTCTATTCTTTTCCTATTCTATCTGTTTTCTTTTTATTTATTATATTATTTAAAAGCCCTTGCTAAATGTACTGCGTTTAAGCTAACTGAGACTTGTTATAGCACTTATATATCATTGATCTTTTGTTGTTTTTGATTGCTTCCATTGTCCTTATTTGTAAGTCGCTTTGGATAAAAGCGTCTGCTAAATGACTAAATGTAAATGTAAATAGTTATTTTAATTCAAATTATTAAACAGATACCACCTTATTGGGACAATAAAACCCTACACCAACCATAACCCTACCTGATACTTTATTTTCAACTTTTTGATTGTTTCCTTAATTTTTACTGAAAATTAATATCTTTTCAATGTTATATGAGATTTGAAAAGGGAGGGAACAAAGTTTGGCAATAGGCGGATTTGAACTAGGGTCATGTCAGAAAGAATATAAAGTACATGATTTACCATCTACGCCAATAGAGTGTTGTGTATCCCAATCACATGTTGGTGGGCGGAGTTAGACTAAATAGCCTCGGTCAACACAGCGAGGGCTATTTGCACTTAGTGTAAATAGACAATCCTTTTTTGTTTTTAATGCAGTAGCATTTGTGTCTTTTTGGGGTGGCTGTATTTTTCAAGGAAGCTCAAAAATTCTTAATAGTAGCTTTCTAATAATCATCATTATTTGTTTTTATGTATTTCAGACAGTTCTTGTATGAGCTGTCAGAGTCCATCTGTGAGCAGGACCTGAAAAACATCAAATTCCTCCTGTTAAAAACACTATCGCGCAAAAAACTGGAGGACACGGTGAGGGACACGGCCTCAGTGCTCCGACACACCACATTTCTGCTTGTGACCAGAGTGAGGACTGACTAAACTAACTTACCTAGAAACAATCTTGTCTTTTAGACGCTGTTGCAGTTGTTTTTGGAGTTGGAGAAGGAGGGCCTTTTGGATGAAAATAATTTGGACTTTTTGGAGAAAATTATAGCACCTATCAATCCAAGTTTAGGAAAAAGAATCATTCAATACAAAACGGAGAGTTGTAAGAGTGAGTGGCTGTTTTATTATTTGATGATGTGGTGTTAATTTGTCTCTGGTATATTTAAAATAAGATAAATCAAAACTACGAAGAGGTAATGGATTTATGCATAAGCTGATTTAAATCAGAAGTCAGTATTGTACTGGAGCTTATGTCATGCTGTACTGATGGAATAAACAGATACAGGTGTCAGTAAAAAGACTCGAACCACTGACATATTGGTTAGTGAAAGAATCTGGAAATTACTCACTTAACATTATTCACAATGGAAAGAGAAAGCATGCATACTGAAATAACGAACAGATAAGCTCTTGTGTTTGTTTGCCGTTTTTCCTTTTGACAGTTGACGTAGTGAAGGACCAGGTGAACAGACTAAATCTGACTGAAGGTGCTGCTGCGGCTAGTAGAGGTACTGCAGGAAATCTCCAATACAACACCATGCTTCATGTCTGTTTACAACCTAAACTAAAAAAACTCTTGTCTCTGTCTTAGATCAGAGCCAGAACTCATTGATTGAAAATGTAAGTCTTTTATACATTAGATCTTTATGCTGTGTTCAATACATGTTTAACTTAATCAACACTATTTGTGGCATGTTTTTTTTTTTTTTACTCATCTCTTGAAAAATTTGGTTACTTGACACCAGTTGTGTATTACTTCTACTGAACCAATGCATCTTTCAAAATTTCTGCCTGCTGTTATCAGTGCTAGAGCAAACTTTCAGAATAAGTTCAAATGTTGTTGAAAATTGTGGTTTGATGAAAAGTGTTTCTGTTCATCATTTCCTGTGAGGGAGAAAAGTGACTTGACGTTTCAGATCCTGTGCTCATTAGCTTGACTATACAGTGCTTGTTCTGAATAAGGTGCAAACATGTTTTGTCCTCTCGGTGCCAGTGACATTAAGCCACATTAAGTTCTCTCTTTATAATGGTTTTAATTTCAAAATATTTAGATGAAGTCTGCTGCATTAAAAATGTGGCCAACATTTCATGTTTCAAATATGCAGTATGTGCTATATTATATGAGCTTATTATATGCTTTGTTTGTAAATGAATCCAGATCCAGATATAACAAATAATGACTTAAACATAACATTTTCACTTAACTTAGCAAAAATAGAATGAATAATTATATCGCTCAAGATCTTCAGTTACAAAAGTGGACAAAAAAACCTACAGATTTTTTTTATTTAGGTCTACATAATTAATAAGCATTTTGACATTCCTATTCAACAATAACGGTGCCCATGGAAAAACGCTAGAATTATTTGTTGTTATTGGCACAGTTCCTTTAATTGATTAAAAAAAATATATATGCTCCATGTGTGCCGCATTAAAAAAAAAACTTGCCACAATAAAACACTTTACAATGAGATACTGTAGTATTCACTAGTTAGTGCATTAATTAATGCAATGGTGAACAGAGCAGCATTTATTAAAATTGATCATGTTCATATATCATACATCTATATTTATAAATATACATGTTGTTTTTTTACGATTCAGGGTTCCCACTCTATTAGCTGATGTTAATGAATTTAACTTTACTGTAAAATGTTACCTTATCATATGTATGTACAAAGAGATAGCATAATGTAATACACTGATGAGGTAAAACATTATGATTACTCATAGGTGTAATAAATATTTCACAAGGTCACATGTGAAGGTCTGGGTAACTTACAGTATACGGTAAATGAACAACCAGTTGGTGCAGGAGAAATGGCCAGTAATAAATATCTAAGTGACTTTTTAAAAAGGGCCAAAGTGTGTCAGAGCCTCTCTGAAACCTCCGTGTTGTGATGTGTATACGTGCACACAGAGACTGGAAACCCTATTGAGGGTCTAGTGAATTGTTTAGGAGTTGTTTTGCTCTGTTTGGTCATGATCTGTGTAGCTATCTATTTTTGTATTTATACTATATACTGGATGTTCTTGCTAGCACCACTGCTTAGACACTTGTGTCCCCTGTGTGGTAGATCCAGCAGTATGAGATGAAGGGGGACAAGAGAGGTGTCTGTCTGATCATCAACAACTATGACTTCAAAAAGTGTAGTCTACGGGACAGAGACGGAACAGACATTGACAAAAGTAAGTGTAAAAACACGCTTGTACAAACCAGTCACCAAGCACGTACACATGCCAGTAAGCTGATAACCATTTAAATGCATGAATGTTTCACCAATCATTATTACATATACATATCTTTAAAGATCCAGACCTATATATCCAGCACTGATGGATCTCTAACTGCTGCATTTCCAAAAAATAAAGCATGTAATTTGATCAGATGATTTACCATCACTGTCATCGTCAAAGGGCACTTTCACAGTACTTTCAGCTTCTTGCTCACATTCACGATCTCGAACATATTTAAAAACTATCATTTTCAGTGACTTCATTCATATTCAATATTTTGATCACTGGCAGCTTATTCACCACTTCCCCCATCAAATGAGAGTGACATTAATATTTCACTCAAATACAGTATATATTTTAAATGTATGAACATAACATATTTTTCTTAAATATATACATGCATGTGTGTGCATTTATATATACATAATAAATATAAATAGTACAGTACACATATATTATGTAAACAAAAACTTTTATTTTGGATGCTATTAACCATGATAAATTGTTTGTCAGCATTAAAATGTATTTTTTTTATAAGTCCCTAACTTGGAAAATTTATGGGGAAAAAAAATCATCCAAAACAAAAATCCAAAACCACCTCAGTGAGGAGAAAAAATGCACTAATGCATTATTTTGGGCTGCAGAGAAATCTGCCCAACTAGTAAGACCAAATAAGATATGCTTTTGGTCACGTGCACAAAGCTGTTGCTGTTACATAATATTTGTCCACTACAATAAAGTTTGTCCACTTTTGTCCCCACAGAAAGTCTGGAGGTTGTGTTCGAGTGGTTGGGCTTTGAGGTCGTGACCGAACAGAACTGTGATCGCCATCAGATTCTGCAGGTGCTGAGGGACCTGGCCGCTCGTGACCACACATCAGCGGATTGCGTGGTGTGTTGTGTGCTGAGCCACGGAAAAATAGAAGGCATTCTTGGGGTCGATGGAAAGATTGTCACCTATAGGGAGTTAATAGAGACCCTGAGTCCGAGTCAGTGTCCCTCTCTCTTCGAAAAACCCAAACTGTTCTTCATCCAGGCCTGCAGGGGTGCCAACGATCAGCCAGCAGCACTTCCTCAGATTTTCCCAGATGATGAAGTCATGCCAGTCAGCGATGCAGCTGTACCCAGAGACTCCATACCTGAGATGGCCGACTACCTGTTTGCCATGTCTACTGTACCGAACTACGTCTCATACAGGGACAAAGACCATGGAACCTGGTTTATACAGTCCCTCTGCGACAGCTTGAAAATGCAGGTGCCAAGGTAAGCAAGTCTTTTTATCAGGTTTTTCTTTCTGGGGGTGAAAATGAGACACTGGGGGGCTGCTGCATTTTTACTGCCCCTTATAGTCAACTAACCATTAGAAGACGAGAAGAGGCTTAGTCGATGAAAATTTTATTAGACGCTTAGTTGCACGGAAAAAAATCTACATGAAGTGGCGAAGTTGCGTAGTCTGTGATGGACAGATTATTAACAGATGGTCTGCGTGGTACTGTAATTACAATACAACAGTCAGGACATGCAAATGTTCATTTTGTTCATCGACTTCAAATGCGGCTTATCATCTGAAACGTTAGTAGTAGCATCATTACATGGCCGCTCGCTTTAACATTAATCTAGAAAAAATGTACGCTATTTGTGTGGCGTGTGGAAGCTGAACAGTCCTTTTGGTCATAAAGATAAGAGTAATACATCTTTTGAATCTTAAAAGTTCTACTTTAATTTGTGGCAACTCACAATAACAGCACAATGTTGTGCTTTTGTAAAATAACGAAACAAACAGGCTGCACTTTCTGCCGTCTCAGTCTCTGTGAGCTTGAGCGCATCAAAAATGTTGTAAAAACCTATCCAAAAACTCATGCTTGCCTCACAGACATGAAAAGAAAATTGAAAGTGAAATGTCTGCAGATTCCTCAGGGTCTTCATGGTGTACTGCTTTGGAACTGACATTGATGAGTGGCACTGTTTGTAAAAGTTGCTGCAAAAGATGCGAGATGTGCATGTAACATAATGCTTTACCACTGAGCCACAGGAACATGTCACTTGGGCATGTTAACATAGAAAACAATGTGAAATTAGCACATTTTTATTTATTTCTTGACTCATTGGCTGAATTTGTACCATATACCACAAACCATATATTTCAGAATGAGTGACTGTTATGAGCTGGTTCTTTAAATGAATCACACAAAAGAGGGACTGGGTGGATGGGGTTTCCCACTGTCTGCATCTGTATCTGTGTCCCGATTTGACCCTAGATGTTGGTTTGGTCTCTGATCATGTGTCTCTGTCTTATGTGCATGTAGGGGTATCGATCTACTCTCCATTCTGACGCAGGTGAATAGCGATGTGAGCAAAAAGACGGACAAAAGTGGTTTGAAGAAGCAGATGCCACAGCCAGAGTTCACCCTCACCAAGAGAGTGGTTTTCCCTCCACCCAAAACTCACACTCCATAATTTCCTACTGCAGATCATGATGTCTCTCAAACACATCAGCATGCACAGACACAGATGTCCATCAGAAATGTTTACATGACCTGTGATGTTATTATAATGATTATTATAAATACGGTAATATCCACTTCCCCATGAAAAAAAAAAGAGAATATTTTAGATGTTTTATGTAATCAACAAGTAGTTGTTTTAAAATCTTAGTGACAATAATACACAGTGTGCACAAGCCTCAGATGAGCACAATGCAATCTATGCAATTTACATTAAACTTGAATGGATTTGTCATGCTGTCAGAGCCGGCCCTAGACCTTTGGGGGCCCTAAGCAAAATTTGGTTGGAGGCCCCTTTGACCGTTTTAAGTAAGGCCTAAAGAAAAGCAATGACTACCTTATAACTATACTGTACATATTATATGTACTATGTACCTTGATTTGGTGATTTCGGCAGGTTTCCCTGTCAGTAATATAGAGTTTGATGAAATCTGTGTATCAGATCATAAGCCAGTATTGTTTAACACTGTACTCAATACTTCAAAGGTTAATGTTAAGTCTTGTGATCGTCCAATCCGGTCTGTCAATTCTGCTACATCTAAACATTTCAAAGATGCATTTTTTAGTGATTCTTGCCTTACTGTGTCTTCATTTTCAGAGATGTCTCTTGATGACCAACTTAATTATTTTAACACTCTGTGTGGTAATGTTTTGGCCGTAGTTGCTCCATTTAAAAACTAAGAAACCTAAGTTAGGGTCGCGACCTTGGCTTAACAAGGATACTCGTGCCTCCAGACAGGAATGGAGGAAAGCTGAAAGTGGAAGAAAAATTTTTAGTAATACGGTTGAGTAATTGTGTAGGAATTCAAGGTACCGCATTGAATTGGTTTAAATAGTATCTTTCTGATAGAACATTTTCTGTGGAGATTGGGAATTTTTCTTCCTCTTCTGTACCATTAACGTGGTGTACCTCAGGGGTCCATTTTGGGCCCGCTGTTGTTTTCGCTGTATTTGCTCCCTTTAGGCTCGATTTTCCGATAACACAATATTCCACATCACTTTCATGCGGATGATTCACAGGTGTATCTCCCTTTGAAAAATGGGGATAATCATGACATAACGTCTTTGTTGAATTGTCTCGAGGAGGTAAGAGGCTGGCTGGCAGTTAACATTGAATGACTCTAAAACCGAAATTGTAGTTGTTGGGTCACCAGCGTTCTAACATACAGATTAAAAAAAACAACTGGGTCCTTTAAGTGAGAATTCTCATGCTTACACCAAAAATCTGGGAGTGATTTTTGATAACGGCCTTAAGTTTGACAAACAAATTAACTCAGTGGTGAGGAGTAGCTTTTATCATTTGAGATCTATTGCAAAATTAAAAGCATTTTTAAGAGTAAAAGATTTGGAGACCGTGATTCAGTCCTTTATTTCATCCAGGCTGGATTACTGTAACTCGCTGTACCTTGGGGTGGCTAAGTCTTCCTTATCCCGCCTACAAATGGTACAAAACACTGCCGCCAGTCTTCTTACTGGGACTCGAAAGAGGGAACATATTTCATCTATACTTGCTTCGCTTCACTGATTGCCGGTTGAATACCATGTCAAGTTCAAGGTATTGTGTTATGTGTTTAAGGGGTTAAATGGCCAAGCTCCTCAATATATTACAGACCTTCTCCACCAGAAATGTTCTAGATCCTTTAGGTCCTCTAACAAGTTGATACTCACTGTGCCACGATCTAAACTGAAATTAAAAGGTGATCATTCCTTTTCTGTTGCTGCTCCACGTCTGTGGAATGATTTGCCGGAAACACCTAAGGTTGTCTTCCACTGTTGATAGTTTTAAATCTTCACTAAAGACTTATTTTTTCTCTTTGGCTTTTGGTTAAATGCAATTTTATGATGGGTTACGATGTGATTGTGTCTGCTGACGTATTTATATATCTCATATTGTCTGAACTGATTGTACAGCACTTTGGTCAGCAGTGGCTGTTTGAAATGTTCTCTATAAATAAAAGTGCCTTGCCTTGCCTATGTTATTTTTTTACATTTTTAAGTCTATTAAATTAAGTTTTAATTATTCTATGTATGCTATATATGTTTATTATCTGTTTTACGCTGCTGGTCCTGAGTATTTCATTCTTATGTGGCAACATGTACAGAATGACAATAAAAGACCTTGAGTTGAGTTCCATGTTTGATGTCTAACAGGAAAATGATGATACCACTGAGCTGAGTGTCAGTGCATTGCAACGAACACACACTGATGAACTTGTTGAATAAAAAGACTGATAAAGTGATTTTCACTGACCATAAAAGACACATTTTTAATTGAAACCAGAGTTTAAGAGACACAAACAACAGACTATATATCATTTAAATTAAATAGAGCTAATAGAATAGCATTTAAATAAAATATTATATAAAATAATAAATAGAACATTCAAATGTTAGAATTTTTCAAATAAACTAAATTAACAATAACATCTAAAACAACACAAACAAGATTAATAGTAACAATAATAAGAATTAGGTAACATTTTAATAGAACTATTAAAATCCAAACTTGTGTATTTTTGTGCGCACATGCATACATGGTCTAGTTTAATTAAAGGTTGTATCAGCGATTTCTGGCCCAAAAAAGGCCAAACCATAAATAATCACATTCATCTAATCTTTCCTAATGATCCACTAGCTGCCTGCCCCATAAGCATGCCGTCAAAAAACGTGTCTCTGTAGGCAGCCTAGGCTCTGAGATCTGCACACAAAACCAACCACTCAAAACCAAATCAAATAGTGTTCCAACCAATCACCCACAGGGGAGGGTGTTGAGAGGTTTTGCGCTCATGCACGGCTGCATGCAAAGTCGAAGAACACAAGCGCAAAACCTTGTGATTGGTGATTGGTTGGAACACTATTTATTTTGGTCTTTAAAACAGTGCAATAAGGTGCCAATACTTGACTTATAAGTAGGCTTTTAACCATGTATCATTGACTAAATATAATCATAAGTTTACAATGATGCTGATCATATGTGATTTTCAAAAAAGACATTTGTGGGAAATGCCTTCCCCTCTGAAGTTCTTCAAATCTGTGATGCTATGCATCTATTTGCTCATTCCTCAGAATTGTTCTCTTCTTGCCTTCCTGGATGCAAAGTCATTTATAACCTCATCATATGAGATCTGGCTGCCTATCTGGTGATTTACGCTTATCATTGCCATTCGGCTCAGGCGTTCCTGACACATGGAGGACCTCAGGAAAGTTTAAGCTTAGAGAAGCTTCTCTCTGCAGTTGCCACTGTCACTGGAAGAGTGCAGGCTATCCTCAGTGCTACCCAAAGATTTGGATATAACATTTCATGTATATAAATAAGAAGCTCCAACGCTGTCGTGACTTCTTTGGGAAGCTCTGGAACGCTGGACTTTTGGTAGTTCCTAGAATAGCAAAGTCCACTAAAGGAGGTATAGCTTTTTCACATTTGGCTCCCAAACTCTGGAATAGCCTTCCTGATAATGTTCAGGGTTCAGAGACACTCTCTCTGTTTAAATCTAGATTTAGCCAAGCATTCGAATAATCTCTTATATTGTAAGTGTAGTTGCATCTGATCAAATGTGCATTCTTATTCTTTAGCTTGGGTTAAACTAATTAATTTTACTTTGTTGGAACAGCTTAGGATCTAATTATATAGTGAAGTAAACGTAGGCGGCAGGTGGCAGTTAACAGGTTAAAAAAAGAGGTACAACAATGCCCAAAGGGTACAATCTCCAAGAGTACGAATGGTGGGCAGAGATCGTATTATTGAAAGAGGAGATGACACATTAGTCAAGCTACATGACTGGCTGTCAAAACCACAGATATGCATATTGTGTACAAATGGTCAAGACAGCAGAGAAGTGAATGGGCTGTGCCGTAAAATGAACCACACGTGTCGCAATATCATCCCCGGACTTCTACTTCTACTCTCTAAAATTAACATGTCGTGCCAAAACCTGTTAAAGATCAAAGGATAGTCAGCCTTTTATACTCTGTCGAGTTGTTCCCACACAAAAGCGGTCTATTCGGCGTCCCTCCATTCAAGAAAAACGTATTCCGCAACGTTACACATCACAGAGGATTTCCCCTGTAGGAGGGGCTCTGGCGCAGAACGCTCGGAAGGCGTGGCTTATAGTCAGAATACTGGAATTCTATTGGCCAGTGCTCTTGCCAATCCACGCAGAAGCGGCATGCTCCAGCAATAATGGCCGATTTTCAGTAAGGAGTTTTTTATATTTTGACCTACAATTTATTTTTCTTTACTTTCACCCACACTTGTCTAATAATTGTTATATATAAACATGTGCGTGTCTGTTTAATGTAACCTCTGCAGCGGTTTTGACTGAGGCGGATGGCAGATTGTTTATTAAATACACTTATAGTCAGAAAGGATGTATTGTTATTTTTATGTGTTTTGGGGATGTTTTTATTCCTTGCGCACTAGTTTCTGTGGTTCGCTCTTATGTAGCATGTTTGTATTATGTTCCATCATTACTCTGACACATTGTCTTCGTCTCAGAGTCACAATGGCTCATCAACGCTGTCAGGAGAAAACACCTGTCCAGATCCTGCACGAATATGGCATTAAAATGGGCAGTGCTCCTGTGTACGAGCTCATCCAGGCTGATGGAGGCATGCACCAGCCCTCCTTCATGTTCACTGTCACTATAGCAGACTTCACATGCAATGGTCTGATATTTACATTCATATTTATTTATTTAAATAACACCTAGTAAGTGTAAATAACATATAGTGCACACTAGTATTCTAATAGACCATATTTTGTTCTTTAAGGTCGAGGATCCACTAAAAAGGCTGCTAAACATGAAGCTGCAGAAGCCGCTTTGAAGTTATTGAAGCGAGACACCCAGCTAAAGTAAAATCCACACTGTAGATGTGATATTAATTATTATAGATCGTATACTATAGTCATCCATGTTTTCTGAATCTTTCGCAGTGATCAGAGAGATGGTGTTTCTCCTGAAGCCGATGACACATCCAATCCTGTAGGAGTACTGCAGGTATCTGACAACAGCTGAGCCTTATATTTTGTGTCTTATGTACAAATAGTGTTAAAAAGTGTATTTATCAGACTAGACCAGCCAATGCGCATGTGCAGTCCTTAAAAACACTGATGCTGCATCTGAAATCAAGTTTTCTCTACTATATAGTATGTGAGTAGTATTTCTGAATTCATATAATGCATACTTAAGCACTGTTGTATGATGTTTTGTAGTATAAATAGTGTCAGTAGTGTGTTCACTCTGAAAATTCCAAATAGACAAAGTGCACTATAAATACTGAATGATGCACTTAAATAAACGGAATGTTGGACACTTTGTGCACTCAACTTTAAATTAATACACTACACAGTTGAGTACATCGTGCACGAGTACTATTATGCTAATATGTCTTGCTGATAAAATGAACAATACATGGGTCTGTCTGAGGGTCTGTAAAAGGTCTTTAAAGGGGTCATGAAATAGATTTTTCTTTATTATTGTTGTTTTAATATGCTCTTTGATGTTCACTTATGTTAATAAAGTGAATATCAATATTTTTGATATTGTTATTATTTATGAATTGATGCATATTTATTATTAAAAATGGCCTCAATCAAACATTAACATTGCAAATAATCTTTTAAAATACAACCAAATGAAACGTTTACTGTGCTGCTCATATTTCAGTAGCATTCCTTTTGTATTCATAGACATTATTTTGCAATTTGATGAAGTGTACAGCCCATCTTTTTTAGTTATTCATCCAGAATTCCATGATCCTCAATTTAATTCCATTTTTATGACTGGATTCCATCTTTCCATCCATTCTCCCCATCATGCACATCATAGAACCCTATTATAGGCACAATAAACTTTTTAACAGTATGAAGATGCATTATAAAAGAGTTAAATAAATATTGCCTTCTGTGCATGCAAATATTACCCACAATCCCTTGCTATGGAAGAAAGTGTGCTTGAGACAGTGCTTCTTTTATTTTTATTTTATTACACAAAAATCCTAAAAATGGATGCATTTTGAGAAGATTAATTTTGAAGTTTGAATGCTGCTGTGTGTTGTGTCAGGAGCTGGCCATGCAGAGAGTGTGGGGTCTGCCGGAGTATGTGGTGTGTATGGAGTCAGGGCCGGATCACATGAAGGAGTTCACCGTAACCTGTCGTCTGGAAGGACTGGAGGAGTCAGGTGCATTAGCTGTTCTCTCGTACCGTGACGTTTCTCTGCGCTCTGAATGCTCAGCTACTGATGCTTTGTGATGTGCATTTGCTCATCAGGCTCTGGCAGCTCCAAAAAGTTGGCCAGACGGTCCGCAGCCGAACACATGCTGGGGAAACTGCAGAGTCTGTCCGGATCTACTGAGATCACATGGGTTAGTGACGCTCGTCTGTTCACTCCTGCACTGCGATTCTTTCACCAAAAATTCTTGCTCCATCAAATCTCTAAACCTAGAGTCAGAAAACCACCCAAAGATGCATTTACACTGGGATGTTAATTCACACAAAACATCCCTGAGAGTCTTCAATTGAGTCCAATAGCCAAGAAATTATGAATATGGTTTATTTTTGGACACTGGAAAAGAATCAGCTAGACAGTATTTGCCAACCCTGGTTTAGATGATACTTGTTGTGCACAATTCATGTATAAAACATAATACATGTCTTTATGATGGATTTTAATATTTTAAGACTGACTGGGACAAGAGCAAAACCCACACCTAATGAAATCTGCACATTAAAGTTTCAAAACTAAGCATTTAAGTTATATGACCTTCATGTAACAAAAAGAAAAATCATGCCCAGAAAAATTAAAGAGCCTGAAGTTGACTCCTAAATGATTTGTGCTCTCATGCCATTGCGTGAGTTTTTCAGCATGAGGAATGGTTTTGGAATTAAATCACGGCTGAATGAGTCACCATCAAATCCTGAGGTGCTTCTGCTCACAAACACGAAATGAGCAGTCAGCTCAGATGCTCTCATTTTTTAACCCCTTGTCCCCAGAGCCCGCCGTCTCGCGTGTATGTGGAAAGCTTACGGCATTCCACGGGGGAGAAGATTTCCCTCCTGAGGAGGACGGCGCTCAGCACCCCGAGCTCAGAATACATTCAGATGCTGCTGGAGATCTCACTGGAGCTGGGCTTCCAGGTCACATACATAGACATCGGTTGGTTCTCCTTTCTCACTTCATGTCTTTTTGTGTCATCAGAGCTGGATATGTTTGGTATGACTCTGGAGCACAAAACCTAAAGTCTTAAGTCACTGGGGTATTTGTAATACATTGTTTGGGTCAAAATGATACATTTTTCTTTTATGCCAAAAATTATTAAGATATTGAGTAAAGAACATGTTCCATGAAAATATTTTGTAAATTTCCCAGCCTAAATATATCAAAACTTAATTTTTGTTTAGTAATTTAGGATTTCATTTGGACAACCTTAAAGGTGATTTTCTCAATATTTTTATTTATATTTTTTTTGCACCCTCAGATTCCAGATTTTCAAATTGTTGTGTCCCGGCCAAATATTGTCCTAAATTTCCTGCTTTCAGATAATGTACAGTATAATTTCCCTTATAACTGGTTTTGTGATCCGGGGTCATATGTGTGTTAGAGGTCTGCAAGCCCATCGGGTCCTGACACGCCGAGTCTATTCGGCCCGGACTCGGGCAATTTATTTTTCTTTACAGATCGGGCTTGACCTCATTTAGCTTCTCTCCTTTTATTGTGCCAATATATATGCAGAGCACACATAGGCTACTGTATGTTATAATGATTACAGGCTATTATAAATATCATACACCGCCTACACGCAATGCATGTACACACACATTAGCATACAGGTGACAGTTGACCATGCAGAGCATCAGGGAGAAGTTGGAGCATGGGGAGTTATCAAAAGTTCCCAGTGCTTTGGGAAAAGCTGCATTTTGGAAGAGTTTTGATTTGATTACCACGACAAACAACGAGCCAATTGGTCATGTGCAGTGCTCGCCATCTCCTCATTAGACGCGCATTTTAGAGATGCGTCTATACGGGTTGATTAAAATAAAAGAGTTTCTGTTTTTTATATGTTTTATTTTGTTAAGTAGTCAATTAAAGCTTTCTATAGATATATTTATCATGTCTGTGAGGCATGTATTCATCGAGTTTTGGTTCAAGACCAGACGGCAGAAATCGCATCATGTTTGTTTTCTTTATTTTATAAAAGCACAACGTTCTGTTGACATTGTGAGTGAACAAAAGTAAAAGTAGACACTTTACAATTACATATGATGAATAAATCTTACCTAATAAGCAAAAATGACAGTGTATTCACTGAAAACATTCAAGTGATTGCATGTCCTGCAAAACGCACAGCTTCCACTCTCAACTATTTGATGCAGTGTACATTTATCTAGGTTTAGCGTTTTATCTTTGTTATATGCTTGAACTGTTTTAGTATATTTATAGATTTTATTTTAGTTAAGTCGTGATGATTTGATAAGGCTAAATTGATCAAACACGTATGATCAGCTTACTGTCTGCCGCTAGCCGCTTGGTCATTATTTAAAAAAAACAAAAAACTTATATTTAATGAACAAACATTACTCCAAACATTTTTTTAAATTAACTAAAAAAAAAAAAGAAACAAAATATGATCACTTTGCCATTATATACAAAACTGAACTATTTTAATAGCTGAAACAGTAGTATAAGCGGGCTTGGGTTGGTAATTCTGATAAGCTGTCGTGCAGGGCTCTAATGTGTGTGTGTGTGTGTGTGTGTGCGTGTGTGTTTCAGATGAGCTGACAGTAAACGGTCAGTACCAGTGTTTAGTCGAACTGTCCACCCGGCCGGTGACGGTGTGCCACGGGACAGGGATGACCAGCAGTAACGCCCACAACACCGCAGCACACAACGCCCTGCAGTACATCAAGATGGTCGCTAGTAAACACTGACAGCAGGTCTGGGATCAGTGTGCATATGAATTCTGACCTGCACCTCCTGATCCCACACTAGCACTGCAGCCAACGGACACCTTCTGCTGTAAGAGACACGACTCTGCAGAAAATAAATCCATTTCTGGGTTACCACACTGAGTTTGTTCTTGGATGTTGCAAAACACTACATTTACAGGTATATATCCATATTTACAGTGAACCTGATTCAGTCAGATGTGTTTCTGATCAGGTTTTTTTTTTCATAAATCCATTGTAAACATCATATTACTTTTTTTG
The DNA here is from genome assembly GCF_023724105.1 of Carassius gibelio. Lineage (NCBI taxonomy): Eukaryota > Metazoa > Chordata > Actinopteri > Cypriniformes > Cyprinidae > Carassius > Carassius gibelio. Next base: position 4,830,520 of record NC_068404.1, on the reverse strand, counting down.
TATGGCTTGAACACTCGAGGTACACTCACTAAAACCATTCACTCATGCACCGAATATTTAGACCAAGTCTGAAAAACTGCAAGGACATTATCTCATATTTGCAAAGCGTTTCATTGACACGGTTCTCTACATTAGATGTTATTCAAAACTAACAGCTCATTTCATTTGGGAAACACTGCCTTTATAATGCTACGCTTGTTTACTGATCACCATTTATAAACAATGTTTTCACTTAGAAATCAATACTCAATGATTTGAGCAAGACGGAAATTATTTTTACCTTCTTGCATTTCATTTTATAGTGTAAATATACTTCATTTGATCAGTTTGTTTCTCAAAACTTTGAGTTTTGATTTCTTATGAATTATAGTACATTTTCAATATATTCTGAATATGCATAGAAATCAAGCTAGTCACCTTTATTTCTATAACAAAGTGACGTGACATTCAGCCATGTATGGTGACCCATACTCAGAGCTCTGCATTTAACCCATCCAAAGTGCACACACACTAGTGAACACACACACAGCAGTGAACGCACACACACAGCAGTGGTTTTTGCTAAGTTTTTTTTAACCACAAGGGCACAACTTCCCGTTATATAATGCTTTGTACAGTTCAGATTGTTTAAAAGCAGTGGTAACAGAATCAAACTCAGCTGTAAAGCATCTCTAACAAGCCAGTCGTTATACACATCCATTCAGGTGGACATGATCTTTATCCTAATGATTTTTGGCATGAAAGAATAAAATTATAATTTTGACCAATACAAGGTATTATTGGCAATGCTACAAATATACCCTAGTGACTGGTTTTGTGCTCCAGGTTCACATATACTGTAAAAAGATCTTACTATTTGTTTTTTTTTGTTGTTGAATGACCAGTTACAGTGTCGAGGGGTCATGTCACAAAACCAATTTACAATTGACATTTAATTTTGTGACATTACATATGAGTTCAATATCCTTGAGAAACCACGTATCATTGTAATTTTTGTTTATTGGTAACACATTTCATTTAACACTTTTGTTTGTTCACAGCAGTAATAGAAAATGAATTCATTTGAACTTTTTTACTATTTTGAAGTTAAAGAGACAAAAACACTACTACAGGCTAACTAATGTCACATTTTGCTTGTTAGTTTAAAAGCACTGAACTACATATGTTGAAGGGAGCCAGAAATCCATTCGGATTCAACATTGCATAAATGCCACTTACCTGCATCATAATTAACTACTTTGATGGCACATCAGTCTTTTATTTGAACACACTGCCTTCTGCTCTTTTCGTCTTCAAACAAGCATATGCTACATGTCAAAAAGCTGAAGTGAAACCGTTTTAAAATGGTTGAGCAGTAACCAGAACAGAAGACCCTCGAAATGACTTACAAGAGCCAATATACAAAAAGCCAATATTGTGTCTAAAATCTAAGTCACTTAATATTGAGTTTTCATAATTGATTGACATGGCTTCAAGAATTGATGAGACCAAAACCAACACATCCAGTGCAAGTACTGTAGGCTTTGACTATTAATTTGACTGAATATTATATGATTTATCTGTTATATTAGAGAACGTTTTGAGGGATATAGATTTTTATTGATTTAACTGGGACTTCATTGTTTGCAGACGTTTAAAATCCCATTGAATTGATCACAATATTGAAGTGTTGTTTTATTTCTATTTTAGAAAATGAACATGATTGTTCTTCTCATAAATCAGCTGTTTCTAGTTGCAATATTTCATTAATCCCTTACTTTTTATGAAAATTAAGTTATGTTACTTTTGCGTTACTTTTTCTCATCTGAGCTTGTTTGTTTTTAATGCAAAAAGTTATATTTTTGGCAAATGCAAACCAAAAGTGAAATGAAGGAACTGTAAATTAACGTAGTGGCCCCAACTCAATCCAATCGTTCAGCAGTGATGCCATTCTGGACAGGGTTGCCAGGTTTTAACAACAAAACCCACCCAATTGCTACTCAAAATCACTTTCTGCTGTAAAGTTGTGTATTTTAACATGGGGAGTCTATGGGACTGACCCTTTTGCAGCCATGAATTGTAGTTTTAGTCACTTCCGTATTGGTTTCACGAGAGGGAGTGAGAGGTTGTCGCTTGCTCAAAACTAGCCCAATCATGTTTAGAGGGGGATCCCCCGGTAAAATCACATTCTGGTGAGGTAAAATAAACGTTTTTAATGGGATTTCCTGGGTAAAAATTTGTATTTTAGGGGCTAAATATCACTTTATTGTGGTCGCTTTAACCCGCAGACATGAAAAAAAAAAAACAACCCGTGGTGACAGTGTTAAAGTAGCCCAATTCTGTGGGAAAACTGTGGACTTGGCAACACTGATTCTGGATTACATGAAGAACAGGACACGTTCGAGGAAAGTTTAACACCTTCTTCTAAAAAAAAAAAAGGTAATTTTTTTTTGTATTGTTGAACTGGATCATCGAAGGTCAGCAGTAAAACAGGAATAAAATGGGATTAAATAGAGGATATTTGTATTAATGTCTATTTACTGCAGGTGCGCGTCGTATTCTAAGTTTGCACTGTTTATATTCATTTTAAGGAATACTGAATCTGTTTTTTGTGCAAGTTTGATAAATAAATCCATGTTCATATTTAGTCGAGTCTAAAACTACATAACATCATGTTCACACAACGCATCTGTTCTCATTCCCGATTTCTCTCAACATGGCAACATGATAAAACTGAGTCAGTATTGGACTAATGGCCCAGCCTCCTCATCTCATCTCTTTAATATGAGGTTCTGAATTCTAGGTGAATAATGAGACCGATAGTAAACAACAGACGCAGGATACAGAGCATGACTTAGAACACAAGTATGTATTTGTTACTATGAATTTAAAAGTGAAACAGCGGGTCTGGAGTGTGTCCTAATGACACATCAGGAGCTGTACAGCAGTAGAGCAGCTGCAAACACAATGTCACTGTACAATTGCACTTCTTCAGAGGAAAGCTGAACACATGATTAAAACCCCCACACACAGTGCAGGACGTCTCAGTGAGGATCTAACCAGATAGAAATTAAACAGACATTTTAATAAGGCATCAGAGATCATTGGCAGGCTGTGACATGTTTTCATGCAATGGTGAGAAACTATCGAGTGCAGATGCACTCACTACAACGCCTTGGAACCTGAATTCCTTAGATAAATCTAAAATAATCTTCTCTATAAGCTTCAGAAACATTCAGTCGGTTCAGCTCTTGATGAGTGGATGCATCAAACTTAACAGAAGAAAACATCGTTCATGGAAAGTCTTCAGTTTAAGAACTGGATAGGTCGTTTTGTAGGAGTTTCAGACCTCCTTGTTTGTTTCTGCAGCTGTTCATTTCCAGCGGCCGGTGTTTTATAGAGTGGTTGAGGAACGTGTGTCAGTGTGCAGAAGATGAGGATGGACTGTGCTCAGTGGAGTGTGTTGATATGGTTTCATCTGCGTTAAGGCACAGTGAAGGACTCAAACACTGACTTACGACTCTCTACTAATGGCAGAGATCACCTCGGTCACTCTGACTACACGGTTTCTGGATGTTTCCTTTTTTAATCTACTCACATAAAAACTTTCTAAAAAAAACTATATTTAAAGAAAATAAAACATTCAGATCTGCGCAGGCGAATCGAATTCAACAAAACAAACAAGACTGATTTTACGAATGATTTTGTGATTGATGAATGAGGTCCAAATGAGATCAAATGTTAGAAACTAGAGCTCCGTTCGCACTAGAATATCGGTGTACTACATGCTATGCTGCATAATGCATGTTTTAAAAACAGTATGGAAAACAGCATGCATTGTGGAAATGTATTCTGCTACATTGCTGTCACGTGATTTACCTCAGCAAGTTTAATTCAAAAAGTCATTTTTAATCTATGTAACAAAAATGGTCTTTTTAATGCAGTCTATAGAAATATCTTAACTTTTTGGTGTAGATGTATATATTGTGAGTTATTTGGCAGTATGCTATTCAGCATAGCATACTAGCATACTTCAGCAACATATTGCTGTAGTTTGCACATAGAGGTTTTCAGTATGCACTGAATTTGTAAATGATTCATTTGGAGTTCTGAGTTCAGAACCGCATGACAGAAAACTGCTTTTACTACTTCGTGTCTATATGTGCCACAAATTGTAAGAATAGTATGACAGGGTGTAGTTGGAAATTTACAATGCAGTATACAATTTGAGTATGCCGAATGATGTATCCCACAATGCATCATGCTTGACTTCACCGTCCATTTCCGTGATAGATTAACACAGATTTTTTTGTAAAAAACAAATTTAATTAGTATTTACTCAGGCTTCCAAAATTCTAAAATTTAACAAGAAACTATTTTTTTTTTCAAAGTTTTTAGTCAGAGATTAAATCTGTACTTTGTTGAATTAAACCCATGGTGAGGTCATGTGGAAATGTAGTACGCTACGTGAAATGTTACAGCATACTGTGTGGTATGCAGTAGGATAGCTTTCCATTCCACACACTGCTCCGGTCGTTGCTGACATCATCTCCTGTACAGTATGATGTAAGCAGAGATGTAGGGCACTGAAGTATGTAGTGTGCAGTAGCACTGAGAGGCCAGCAGAAGCCGCTGCCGCTCTTAGTGAGAAGTTCATGCTCAGAACAATGAGACGAGGGAAAATATAGTGTACACGTTTTCAGTGTACTTGTCTGCTGGTCACTGGTGCATTTTGAAGGGATAGTTCACCCAAAAAAGACAGTTCTGTCATCATATACTCGTTCTAAATTAACTTTAGTTAATTTTCAAAACACAAATGAATATATGAAATCTGAGAGGTTTTCTTCCTTACATTGAAACTCAAGGTATCCAAAACTTAAAAGAGATTTGGCCATTTGATATCATGAACTGACAATTTTCGTACTTTTATTTACATCTAAACAGTGAACGACACGTACCCAGAGCACATCAAATATGGTAAACATGGGAGCTTGTTTTACGACGACTTGCGACTTTTACAAATTTTGGTTAGATGAAATTGTCAAAGGGAGGACAGAAATGTCTCAGGTTTATTATAAATTAAATGAAAAGGGTTTGGAATGACATAAGGGGAAGAAAACAACCAGTTTTTATTTTTGGGTGTACTGTCCCTTTAAATGCAGTGTTAAATGCAGACTTCTGGCTCAACCAATGGCATGACTCCAGGGCAAAACTACCATTAATAATCTGTTTCGCAGAGCACTGACTAGTTTTTCTGAAGGTGGCGAGTGCTTATAGAGCCTGTCTGGAAAAAATTACTTCTTGAATTTGATTTGGTGTAATTAGAGGAGCATGAATGTCAGACTTCTGCTTTAAATGAAGAGCGCTAATGTACAGTTGCAGATACTGGGGTTCAGGAGTCTGAGTCCTGGGGTGTCTTTTCTGGTCTTGCAGGTTAGGTCCAGGATCTTTCTTTCAGGCTCGATTCTTTGGGGGGGTTTGAAAGGTGGAGCACACGAGTATAAAAAGTCACATGTTCAGCACACTCACGGCTGCCGTCGAATATGAGGAGGGACAGATCGAGTCACAGCACAGCTTTAACTGCCAAAGCAATTCCCTTCTTTTGGACGTCTACAAAAATACCACTAAAATTGTTTAAATGTAGCTTTGATGAGTTTGTGTAGCACTTTGCTGATGAAAGCTGCCATCTACACATGCAGAATTTAACCCAGAGCAAATTCAGTTGAGGGAATTTCACTAAAAGCGCAAAACTTTGTTGTTGAGAAGCGACTTTTTAAGGCAAGGACTTCGGGTGGACAGCTCTACAGCTCTCACTTTTGCCCTGACAACAGCGCAGTCTCTCTGTTACTATAGAGAGGGAGACGAATGAGGCCAAACCTGCCCTAGTGATGAGGAGAGAGTGTTTGTTTCTTGTTTTTGTTTTCAGTCCGTTTCTGGAGATAAAATCCAAATCTGGAGGGAGGTCCTGTTCTGCATAGTAAGCGTCTGCAGTCAGCAGTGAAGGCGTCTGGATCTACCACAGCTCAGGGTTTTCTTGTTTGAGGAAGCCGGGGTCCTTGCGCAGCTCCCAGTACGTGTTGTTAGACACCCATCTCTCCCTCTGGTGACTGTCCATAACCTTCCTGTTACACAGAGGAGGCACATTTGGTTAAGTCTCAAATGTGACCCTGGACCACATAACCAGTCATAAGGTGCAATGTTTTGAAATTGAGATTTATACATCATTTGAAAGCTGAATTAATAAGCTTTCCATCGATGTATGGTTTGATGGCACAATATTTGGCCGAGATCTGAGAATCTGAACATGCAAAAAAATCCAAATATTGAGAAAATTGCCTTTAAAGTTGTCCAAAAGAAGTCCTTAGTAATGCATATTACTAATAAAGAATTCAGCTTTAATATGTTTACAGTAGGAAATTTAAAAAATATCTTCATGGAACATGATCTTTACTTAAAGGGGGGGTGAAATGCTATTTCATGCATACTGAGTTTTTTTACACTGTTAAAGAGTTGGATTCCCATGCTAAACATGGACAAAGTTTCAAAAATTAAGTTGTACGTTTGAAGGAGTATTTTTATTCCAAAAAAAAACGGTTTGTCACAAGTTTCGGAAAGTTTTTTTCGAGTATGCGTCTGTGTGACGTTAGATGGAGCGGAATTTCCTTATATGGGTCCTGAGGCACTTCTGCCGGAAGAGCGCACGCTCCAGTAGAGCAGAGCAGAGACATTCACTGATCAGAGCGAGAGACCGAATTGTCACAAAAGAAGTGTGTTTTTGGTTGCCAGGGCAAGACAACCTTGCACCGATTACCAAAAAAAAAACAGCATTAAGGGACCAGTGGATGGAGTTTATTTTTACAGAGCATCAACGGAGGTGTGCAAGTATTTGTGTTTGTTCCCTGCATTTCGAAGATGCTTGTTTTACAAACAAGGCCCAGTTTCACGCTGGATTTGAACATCGTTTATTTCTTAAGGATAATGCAGTCCCAACGAAAAAGGGTCACGATCGTGTGTTGGAACCGAATGCGTTGAGTAAAACTGCTTCAAATATCTCTGTGTTGTTAACTTAGCTATCGGTGCGTAAGCACATCAAGTAAACAACATGCGATGTTGTCATCAAACTGCACTTTCCACATGTACAGCTTAAAAAAAAAAAAGACGACATAAAGTGGAACTTAGTCATTTTCACATAGAGACGCCTTTGCTGATGCTGCTCTTGTTAAATTTCAGCCTCTGGATCTGTGTCACAGCTTCCAAACGCTCTCAACACAAAATCCTACTGGCGCTCGTGATTCTTTAGCTCCGCCCACACGTCACGCCTCCAGCCGTTCGTGTTTTTCCGGGAAAAATCAGTACAGACTATCTTTCTCTTATAAATATAATAAAACTAAAGACTTTTTGGAGTTACAGTATGAAGGATGCAGTACTTCTCTATAGGTACTCAAGATTAACAGGAGATTGAGTGAAAACAAACATTTCACCCCCCCCCCCCCCCCGCCCCCCTTTAATATCCTAATGATTATTAGAAATTCGCTGATCTAAACTAACGCACCTCTTTTTTTTTTTCAAAGAAAAGCATTATTTGTGGATAATTTTGTAAATTTTCACTCAAAAACAGATGAATTAGCTCACATGAATGAGGCCTACAGTAAAATGGTTGTAAAAAGCAATAAAAAATTGATAGCCTGAATGCACTGTAAGTCGCTTTGGATGAAAGCGTCTGTTAAATGCATAAATTTAACTTTAATTTTAATTTAATTTAATTTTAAAAAACCTTTGATAATTTGATTTACAAGTTGACAAGTTGATTTAAAAAGCTGAATCCAATATTTAGTAATAATTTAGCATAAGACGCAATCTCATTTTGTAGTCTGGTCATTATTGACAGCACAAGGTGGGAAAAAAGTCCCAAAAAAGTTATATTAAATTAATTTAATATAATAATCATTAAAATTGGTCAAAATAAAAATGCTAACATTAGTGTGACTGTTGAATATCTCTGAATTGCAATTCCACTTAAATGATGAATTTTGGCCAAAGCCTGTGAAATGGGTGAATCCTTATTAAACTTGAAAGCAGGAAGAGATCGATACAGAGAGAAGGTCCCGTCTACATGACAGGAGTTCAATAGCAGCAGAAGAAGAGGCAGCAGATGAAGTGCACTCACTTAAAGAATCGCGGCTGGTGCCTGATGTTGTTCTCCTCCAGCCACTTCCTCCTGTTTCTCTGCTGCTCTTCGATTCTTTGTTTCTCAGCTGCTGCCATCTGAACATTTCCTTCCTCCAGACACCTGTGAGACACATTAAACCAGAGCTTCACCACAGATGATTACTCAGTGCAAACTTTGTTCCTCTGGTTTCCAGGAGTGTTGAATGAAGAGCTGAATGAAGATGAAGAAAAATACATCTGAGACACTTTAAAATGGAGTCTAATTACAAAGTGACATGTGAGGCTAAGCATTTCATTAGTTCATTTAAGTATTTTTACTCTAAATATCACGTAAAAACAGGCGTTGATTCTCCGGAGCACAGTTTACCTGATTAGTGTTTTTAAAATGAATCACATACCGTATGATTGAAAGATTGTAAACATACATTCCAGTTAATTTCGATGAAATTAAAACAACATATTATCACTAGATGCTAAAAGTTTTAGTTATAATAATTAACACTAAAATAAATTTCAAAGATGCTAAATGTAATCTATAGCAGTCAAAAAAAATCACATACAGTACTTTTAAAGGCTATTTTAGTGTTGTTATAACTAAAACTATAAAAAAGTATTTTTTTATGATATGTAATAAAAATACAGTGATACATTTGCAGATTTGTAGAAGACATGCAAAGAACACATTCTTATTTCTTCAAGAAAAGAAGCTTGAGCCAGTTATTCTACTTTGAAATGTGTTCCGTGTCGGAATGTCTGTTTTTGTTTTGCTCTGTGTGACTCCGCCCACTCTCAGTTTACCCAATAGGATTTCAGCACCCAGATTGTGGAAAACTCAGTGTACTGTAGCCATGGAAACCAGCAAACGAACTGGGTCAGAGATCACAGATTCTAACCGACATAAAACACGAAGGAACTGACTGGGATTATTCCTTTTCATGAACCGTCTTCATTGATCTCATCTTATCATCTGATGGCAGTTTTTACAGTAAGAGTGTGATATGAGAAGAGAAAGCTGCATGTACCTCTGGTCCGGCCTGAAGCGAGCATCTGTTGGTGGCAGCAGCTCCTTCAGCTCAGGGCAGAGCTCATTGAGCTCTATGGCAAACCTGCTGAAGCCGTAGTACAGCTCATAATCTGTAGGCATAGACCCTGAACACACAAGCCCAAGAGAATCAATGTATGTGGAACATTAGCATTAGCATTAGCATCACTCTAACATCTGACTGCCCACACAGCATTAGATCAGCCCTCTGTTGTGTTGTGTAAGGTCATAACTGCAAATGACTGCTAAATTGAGAGCATTTACTATCATGGATATTCCCTACTGGCCATTAAAGTTTGCCATGTATTTTCTACGGATCTGCCACAGTGTTTGCGTAGTTACTTGTTGGCCCAAGTTGGCCACTTACTTTTTTTCTTCACCAGACAAAAATCATAATTTTTTTTACAGTAAAATATTAATTAAGGGGAGATAAATAAACATTGTATTTCCTTTAATATTACATACTGTGCCAGTCCACTTTCTACAAGTAACTGCCACATTGTGGACCCTGTGAGTGTAAATACCTGGTCTCCAGATGCATTTGGCTGAAGGAGGGACTCCACAGTACAGACCCTCATGCCATTTCCCAAACAATCTGTGAATGACTTTTCCCTCCTGGCCCATCACTGATCCTTGCACCTCATTCACATTCGAGCTCCAGTAGTTTCCCTGGATCCACACACACACACACAGAGAGAGATTAGGGCTATGCAAAAGTGCCATTTAAAATAAATGTGCTCTTTTAAAAAATTTTTTTACGAAAGAATCTGGAAAAAGTATCATGGTTTCCACTAAACATGACAACTGTTTTGAACACTGATAATCATAAAAACCATTTCATAATACATAAATCATCTTAAATGATTTGTAATTCCATCACAGGAATAAATTACAATTCTAAATATATTCAAATCAAAAACAGTTCTTTTAAACTGTAATAATGTTCCACAATATTACTGATTTCAATACATTTTTGATCAAATAATTGTGAACATATTGTAAGAATCTTCTTTTCAAAACATTAAAAAAAAACATTACCAAGTCAAGTCATCTTTATTTATACAGCGCTTTTAACAATATAGATTTTAACAAAGTTAAATGTGACGTGTGGAAAGATAGCTATAAGTTTGTCATTTGTAGATTTATTAACCATATAAAGCCCAAAACTGTCAGTCTGCTTTCACACTGCTCTGTTAATTTGAGCATCCACAGTGAGAAATTACACATTGTACCACACAAACAATATTAAATAAAGACTGTTCATTCTTTTTGGCTCTTAAACTTATCTGAAAACTTGAGTAGTGGACTGTATTTTCCGGACTATAAGTTGCACTTTTTTTCATAGTTTGGCTGGTCCTGCGACTTATAGTCAGGTGCGACTTATTTATCAAAATTTATTTGACATGAACCAAGAGAAATGAACCGAGATAAATGAACCAATAGAAAACATTACCGGCGCTCTATGCTGTTCAGTGCTCCTGTAGTCTACACTGAAAACATAGAGCGCCCTCTCACGGCTGTAGACGGTAATGTTTTCTCTTGGTTCTAAATAAATGCGACTTATACTCCAGTGCGACTTATATATGTTTTTTTTCCTCATCATGACATATTTTTGGACTGATGCGACTTATACTCAGATGTGACTTATAGTCCGAAAAATACGGTATGTTAGTTTGCACAAACTAATCAGTCGATCCAATGGTCCCCCTATCTAAGCTACGATGAGGCGTCTGAAGCAATGAAACGGGGCGAAGATGAAAAAGTATCCCAAGCTAGTGGATCATTCACATTTTTGTCGTGGGCAAAAACTATTAAATTAAAAAAGCTACTAAACAGCATTCAGATGATTAATGAACTGAATTTAATTGACCCGAATAATATTGCTACATAAAACAAAAGAAAAATTGCCCAGGCTACAATATAAAAAAAATAAAAAACTTTGACTCGATATTCATGAAACAATATAAATAATGCTATCATGCCGGCCCTGTACTTGTCTTTTAATAAAAATAAACTTTATTATGTCAGTATTAATGTTAATGTGTACATCTTTATTTTTGGTGTTTTTTATCATTCTAATTACAATTAATTTATTATAGCTACATTTCATACAATTTAAGACTAGTGGCCCCCTAGTGGTTGAAAACCATAGACTTATCCATTTGTGATATATATTACCGTATTTTCCGGACTATAAGTCGCACTTTTTTTCATAGTTTGGCTGGTCCTGCGACTTATAGTCAGGTGCGACTTATTTATCAAAATTAATTTGACATGCACCGAGAGAAATGAACCAATAGAAAACTTTACCGTCTCCAGCCGCCAGAGGGCGCTCTATGCTGCTCCTGTAGTCTACTCTTGATATCAAAGAGCGCCCTCTCACGGCTGTAGACGGTAATGTTTTCTCTTGGTTCTTGGTTCTAAATAAATGCGACTTATAGTCTTATGCAACTTAAATATGTTTTTTTCCTAATCATAACGTATTTTTGGACTGATGCGACTTATACTCAGGTGCGACTTATAGTCTGAAAAATACGGTATATATGCAGCTGTGGATGAGCATGTACCTTCACAAAGGTGAGTTTGCAGATGCAGCTGGTGTTGCGGGTGTTTCTGATCGTGACCTCGCCGTAATGTTCGATCCATCGCCTCCCGCTCAGAATATTGTGGATGCACGTTGTCACCTTGTTCCACTCATAGTGATCGCCGTAACTGCCGACACATGCAAAGACAATGACACTGAGAGTCAGGCGGACGAAGGGACAGATGCAGGGTGAATAAACAGTGCAGAGAAACAGACCTGGGCAGCGTCACATTCACTGTTCCGATGGGAAGAATCTCCATAGACTTCCCCCAAAACTTATTCTTCCATCTGACGTCTGACACACACACACAAACACTTGAGTGTGGTAATAAGAAGTCTTTGATAGTTAAATATAGGAGTGGTATCAGTCTTACCCTGCCAGAAGGTGAAGTTCTGGGACTCACAGTGACAAGCGGAGATGGGCGGATGATGGCTGACCTGTGCACAGACAGAAAGATTACTAATAAAGCACAGCAAGAAACATTTCTATAGAAAAATTACATAGATGATGTATAACATCACACAAAGTAATATTAACTAGATTTCTTGCTATTGTCGTGGCCTAATGGTTAGAGAGTCAGACTCCCAATCGAAAGGTTATGGGTTCGAGTCCTGGGCCGGCAGGAATTGTGGGTGGGGGGAGTGCATGTACAGTTCTCTCTCCACCTTCAATACCATGACTTAGGTGCCCTTGAGCAAGGCACCGAACCCCCCGAGCTGGCCATGCAGAGAGTGTGGGGTCTGCCGGAGTATGTGGTGAGTATGGAGTCAGGGCCGGATCACATGAAGGAGTTCACCGTTACCTGTCGTCTGGAAGGACTGGAGGAATCAGGTGCATTAGCTGTTCTCATACCGTGACGTTTCTCTGCGCTCTGAGTGCTCAGCTACTGATGCTTTGTGATGTGCATTTGCTCATCAGGTTCTGGCAGCTCCAAAAAGTTGGCCAGACGGTCCGCAGCCGAACGCATGCTGGGGAAACTGCAGAGTCTGTCCGGATCTACTGAGATCACATGGGTTAGTGACGCTCGTCTGTTCACTCCTGCACTGTGATTCTTTCACCAAAAATTCTTGCTCCATCAAATCTCTAAACCTAGAGTCAGAAAACCACCCAAAGATGCATTTACACTGGGATGTTAGTTCACACAAAACATACCTGAGAGTCTTCAATTGAGTCCAACAGCCAAGAAATTATGAATATGGTTTATTTTTGGACACTGGAAAAGAATCAGCTAGACAGTATTTGCCAACCCTGGTTTAGATGATACTTGTTGTAAACAATTCATGTATGAAGCATAATACATGTCTTTATGATGGATTTTAATATTTTAAGACTGACTAAGTCTGGGTATGGGACAAGGGCAAAACCTACACCTAATGAAATCTGCACATTAAAGTTTCAAAACTAAGCATTTAAGTTATATGACCTTCATGTAACAAAAAGAAAAATCATGCCCAGAAAAATTAAAGAGCCTGAAGTTGACTCCTAAATGATTTGTGCTCTCATGCCATTGCGTGAGTTTTTCAGCATGAGGAATGGTTTTGGAATTAAATCACGGCTGAATGAGTCACCATCAAATCCTGAGGTGCTTCTGCTCACAAACACGAAATGAGCAGTCAGCTCAGATGCTCTCATTTTTTAACCCCTTGTCCCCAGAGCCCGCCGTCTCGCGTGTATGTGGAAAGCTTACGGCATTCCACGGGGGAGAAGATTTCCCTCCTGAGGAGGACGCCGCTCAGCACCCCGAGCTCAGAATACATTCAGATGCTGCTGGAGATCTCACTGGAGCTGGGCTTCCAGGTCACATACATAGACATCGGTTGGTTCTCCTTTCTCACTTCATGTCTTTTTGTGTCATCAGAGCTGGATATGTTTAGTATATATGACTCTGGAGCACAAAACCTTAAGTCTTAAGTCACTGGGGTATATTTGTAATACATTATTTGGGTCAAAATAATAAATATTTATTTTATGCCAAAAATCATTAGGATATTGAGTAAAGAACATGTTCCATGAAAATATTTTGTAAATTTCCTAGCATAAATATATCAAAACTTAATTTTTGATTAGTAATTTAGGATTTCATTTGGACAACCTTAAAGGTGATTTTCTCAATATTTTTATTTTTATTTTTATTTTTTTGCACCCTCAGATTCCAGATTTTCAAATAGTTGTGTCCCGGCCAAATATTGTCCTAAATTTCCTGCTTTCAGATAATATACAGTATAATTTCCCTTATAACTGGTTTTGTGATCCGGGGTCATATGTGTGTTAGAGGTCTGCAAGCCCATCGGGTCCTGACACGCCGAGTCTATTCGGCCCGGACTCGGGCAATTTATTTTTCTTTACAGATCGGGCTTGGCCTCATTTAGCTTCTCTCCTTTTATTGTGCCAATATATATGCAGAGCACACATAGGCTACTGTATGTTATAATGATTACAGGCTATTATAAATATCATACACAGCCTACACGCCTCCTCATTAGATGCGCATTTTAGAAATGCATCTATACGGGTTGATTATAATAAAAGAGTTTCTGTTTTTTATATGTTTTATTTTGTTAAGTAGTCAATTAAAGCTTTCTATAGATATATTTATCATGTCTGTGAGGCATGTATTCATCGAGTTTTGGTTCAAGACCAGACGGCAGAAATCGCATCGTGTTTGTTTTCTTTATTTTATAAAAGCACAACATTCTGTTGATATTGTGAGTGAACAAAAGTAAAAGTAGACACTTTACAATTACATATGATGAATAAATCTTACCTAATAAGCAAAAATGACAGTGTATTCACTGAAAACATACAAGTGATTGCATGTCCTGCAAAACGCACAGCTTCCACTCTCAACTATTTGATGCAGTGTACATTTATCTAGGTTTAGCGTTTAATCTTTGTTATATGCTTGAACTGTTTTAGTATATTTATAGATTTTCTTTTAGGCAAGTCGTGATGATTTGATAAGGCTAAATTGATCAAACATATATGATCAGCTTACTGTCTGTCGCTAGCCGCTTGGTCATTACTTTAAAAAACTGAATAAATATTAATAACTTAATAAAAAAAGAAACAAAATGTGATCACTTTGCCATTATATACAAAACTGAACTATTTTAATAGCTGAAACAGTAGTATAAGCGGGCTTGGGTCGGTAGTTCTGATAAGCTGTCGTGCAGGGCTCTAATGTGTGTGTGTGTGTGTGTTTCAGATGAGCTGACAGTAAACGGTCAGTACCAGTGTTTAGTCGAACTGTCCACCCGGCCGGTGACGGTGTGCCACGGGACAGGGATGACCAGCAGTAACGCCCACAACACCGCAGCACACAACGCCCTGCAGTACATCAAGATGGTCGCTAGTAAACACTGACAGCAGGTCTGGGATCAGTGTGCACATGAATTCTGACCTGCACTTCCTGATCCCACACTAGCACTGCAGCCAACGGACACCTTCTGCTGTAAGAGACCCGACTCTGCAGAAAATAAATCCATTTCTGGGTTACCACACTGAGTTTGTTCTTGGATGTTGCAAAACACTACATTTACAGGTATATATCCATATTTACAGTGAACCTGATTCAGTCAGATGTGTTTCTGATCAGTTTTTTTTTTTTCATAAATCCATTGTAAACATCATATTACTTTTTTTGTATGGCTTGAACACTCGAGGTACACTCACTGAAACCATTCACTCATGCACCGAATATTTAGACCAAGTCTGAAAAACTGCAAGGACATTATCTCATATTTGCAAAACCCGTGGAGCAGTTAGGGGTTCGGTGCCTTGCTCAAGGGTACCTATTAAGTCCTGGTATTGCCGGCCCGAGACCCAAACACACAACCCTAGGGTTAGGAGTCAAACTCTCTAAACACAAGGCCACAACTTCTCGTTATATAATGCTTTGTACAGTTCAGATTGTTTAAAAGCAGTGTTAACAGAATCAAATTCAGCTGTAAAGCATCTCTAACAAGCCAGTCGTTATACACATCCATTCAGGTGGACATGATCTTTATCCTAATGATTTTTGGCATGAAAGAATAAAATTATAATTTTGACCAATACAAGGTATTATTGGCAATGCTACAAATATACCCCAGAGACTGGTTTTGTGCTCCAGGTTCACATATACTGTAAAAAGATCTTACTATTTGTTTTTTTTATGTTGAATGACCAGTTACAGTGTCGAGGGGTCATGTCACAAAACCAATTTACAATTGACATTTAATTTTGTGACATTACATATGAGTTCAATATCCTTGAGAAACCACGTATCATTGTAATTTTTGTTTATTGGTAACACATTTCATGTAACACTTTTGTTTGTTCACAGCAGTAATAGAAAATGAATTCATTTGAACTTTTTTACTATTTTGAAGTTAAAGAGACAAAAACACTTTACTACGGGCTAATTAATGTCACATTTTGCTTGTTCGTTTAAAAGCACTGAACTACATGTGTTGAAGGGAGCCGGAAATCCATTCGGATTCAACATTGCATAAATGCCACTTACCTGCATCATAATTAACTACTTTGATGGCACATCAGTCTTTTATTTCCACACATTACCTTCTGCTCTTTTCGTCTTCAAACAAGCATATGCTACATGTCAAAAAGCTGAAGTGAAACCGTTTTAAAATAGTAGTGCAGCTTCTGTTTCTGGTTGAGCAGTAACCAGAACAGAAGACCCTCGAAATGACTTACAAGAGCCAATATACAAAAAGCCAATATTGTGTCTAAAATCTAAGTCACTTAATATTGAGTTTTCATAATTGATTGACATGGCTTCAAGAAGTGATGAGACCAAAACCAACACATCCAGTGCAAGTACTGTAGGCTTTGACTATTAATTTGACTGAATATTATATGATTTATCTGTTATATTAGAGAACGTTTTTAGGGATATAGATTTTTATTGATTTAACTGGGACTTCATTGTTTGCAGACGTTTAAAATCCCATTGAATTGATCACAATATTGAATCACATGATTGTTCTTCTCGTAAATTTTTTCTCGTAAAAGTTTCTAGTTGCAATATTTCATTAATCCCTTACTTTTTATGAAAATTAAGTTATGTTACTTTTGCATTACTTTTTCTCATCTGAGCTTGTTTGTTTTTAATGCAAAAAGTTATATTTTTGGCAAATGCAAACCAAAAGTGAAATGAAGGAACTGTAAATTAACGTAATGGACCCAACTCAATCCAATCGTTCAGCAGTGATGCCATTCTGGACAGGGTTGCCAGGTTTTAACAACAAAACCCACCCAATTGCTACTCAAAATCACTTTCTGCTGTAAAGTTGTGTATTTTAACATGGGGAGTCTATGGGACTGACCCTTTTGCAGCCATGAATTGTAGTTTTAGTCACTTCCGTATTGGTTTCACAAGAGGGAGTGAGAGGTTGCCGCTTGCTCAACACTAGCCCAATCATGTTTAGAGGGGGATCCCCCGGTAAAATCACATTCTGGTGAGGTAAAATAAATGTTTTTAATGGGATTTCCTGGGTAAAATTTGTATTTTAGGGGCTAAATATCACTTTATTGTGGTCGCTTTAACCCGCAGACATGAAAAAAAAAAAACAACCCGTGGTGACGGTGTTAAAGTAGCCCAATTCTGTGGGAAAACTGTGGACTTGGCAACACTGATTCTGGATTACATGAAGAACAGGACACGTTCGAGGAAAGTTTAACACCTTCTAAAAAAAAAAAGGTAATTTTTTTTTTTGTATTGTTGAATTGGATCATCGAAGGTCAGCAGTAAAACAGGAATAAAATGGGATTAAATAGAGGATATTTGTATTAATGTCTATTTACTGCAGGTATGCGTCGTATTCTAAGTTTGCACTGTTTATATTCATTTTAAGGAATACTGAATCTGTTTTTTGTGCAAGTGAGATAAATAAATCCATGTTCATATTTAGTCGAGTCTAAAACTACATAACATCATGTTCACACAACGCATCTGCTCTCATTCCCGATTTCTCTCAACATGGCAACATGATAAAACTGAGTCAGTATTGGACTAATGGCCCAGCCTCCTCATCTCATCTCTTTAATATGAGGTTCTGAATTCTAGGTGAATAATGAGACCGATAGTAAACAACAGACGCAGGATACAGAGCATGACTTAGAACACAAGTATGTATTTGTTACTATGAATTTAAAAGTGAAACAGCGGGTCTGGAGTGTGTCCTAATGACACATCAGGAGCTGTACAGCAGTAGAGCAGCTGCAAACACAATGTCACTGTACAATTGCACTTCTTCAGAGGAAAGCTGAACACATGATTAAAACCCCCACACACAGTGCAGGACGTCTCAGTGAGGATCTAACCAGATAGAAATTAAACAGACATTTTAATAAGGCATCAGAGATCATTGGCAGGCTGTGACATGTTTTCATGCAATGGTGAGAAACTATCGAGTGCAGATGCACTCACTACAACGCCTTGGAACCTGAATTCCTTAGATAAATCTAAAATAATCTTCTCTATAAGCTTCAGAAACATTCAGTCGGTTCAGCTCTTGATGAGTGGATGCATCAAACTTAACAGAAGAAAACATCGTTCATGGAAAGTCTTCAGTATAAGAACTGGATAGGTCGTTTTGTAGGAGTTTCAGACCTCCTTGTTTGTTTCTGCAGCTGTTCATTTCCAGCGGCCGGTGTTTTATAGAGTGGTTGAGGAACGTGTGTCAGTGTGCAGAAGATGAGGATGGACTGTGCTCAGTGGAGTGTGTTGATATGGTTTCATCTGCGTTAAGGCACAGTGAAGGACTCAAACACTGACTTACGACTCTCTACTAATGGCAGAGATCATCTCGGTCACTCTGACTACACGGTTTCTGGATGTTTCCTTTTTTAATCTACTCACATAAAAACTTTCTAAAAAAAACTATATTTAAAGAAAATAAAACATTCAGATCTGCGCAGGCGAATCGAATTCAACAAAACACACAAGACTGATTTTACGAATGATTCTGTGTTTGATGAATGAGGTCCAAATGAGATCAAATGTTAGAAACTAGAGCTCCGTTCGCGCTAGAATATTGGTGTACTACATGCTATGCTGCATAATGCATGTTTTAAAAACAGTATGGAAAACAGCATGCATTGTGGAAATGTATTCTGCTACATTGCTGTCACGTGATTTACCTCAGCAAGTTTAATTCAAGAAGTCATTTTTAATCTAGGTAACAAAAATTTTCTTTTTTAATGCAGTCTATAGAAATATCTTAACTTTTTGGTGTATATGTATATATTGTGAGGTATTTGGCAGTATGCTATTCAGCATAGCATACTAGCATACTTCAGCACATAGAAGTTTTCAGTATGCACTGAATTTGTAAATGATTCATTTGGAGTTCTGAGTTCAGAACCGCATGACAGAAAACTGCTTTTACTACTTCGTGTCTATATGTGCCACAAATTGTAAGAATAGTATGACAGGGTGTAGTTGGAAATTTACAATGCAGTATACAATTTGAGTATGCCGAATGATGTATCCCACAATGCATCATGCTTGACTTCACCGTCCATTTCCGTGATAGATTAACACAGATTTTTTTGTAAAAAACAAATTTAATTAGTATTTACTCAGGCTTCCAAAATTCTAAAATTTAACAAGAAACTATTTTTTTTTTCAAAGTTTTTAGTCAGAGATTAAATCTGTACTTTGTTGAATTAAACCCATGGTGAGGTCATGTGGAAATGTAGTACGCTACGTGAAATGTTACAGCATACTGTGTGGTATGCAGTAGGATAGCTTTCCATTCCACACACTGCTCCGGTCGTTGCTGACATCATCTCCTGTACAGTATGATGTAAGCAGAGATGTAGGGCACTGAAGTATGTAGTGTGCAGTAGCACTGAGAGGCCAGCAGAAGCCGCTGCCGCTCTTAGTGAGAAGTTCATGCTCAGAACAATGAGACGAGGGAAAATATAGTGTACACGTTTTCAGTGTACTTGTCTGCTGGTCACTGGTGCATTTTGAAGGGATAGTTCACCCAAAAAAGACAGTTCTGTCATCATATACTCGTTCTAAATTAACTTTAGTTAATTTTCAAAACACAAATGAATATATGAAATCTGAGAGGTTTTCTTCCTTACATTGAAACTCAAGGTATCCAAAACTTAAAAGAGATTTGGCCATTTGATATCATGAACTGACAATTTTCGTACTTTTATTTACATCTAAACAGTGAACGACACGTACCCAGAGCACATCAAATATGGTAAACATGGGAGCTTGTTTTACGACGACTTGCGACTTTTACAAATTTTGGTTAGATGAAATTGTCAAAGGGAGGACAGAAATGTCTCAGGTTTATTATAAATTAAATGAAAAGGGTTTGGAATGACATAAGGGGAAGAAAACAACCAGTTTTTATTTTTGGGTGTACTGTCCCTTTAAATGCAGTGTTAAATGCAGACTTCTGGCTCAACCAATGGCATGACTTCAGGGCAAAACTACCGTTAATAATCTGTTTCGCAGAGCACTGACTAGTTTTTCTGAAGGTGGCGAGTGCTTATAGAGCCTGTCTGGAAAAAATTACTTCTTGAATTTGATTTGGTGCAATTAGAGGAGCATGAATGTCAGACTTCTGCTTTAAATGAAGAGCGCTAATGTACAGTTGCAGATACTGGGGTTCAGGAGTCTGAGTCCTGGGGTGTCTTTTCTGGTCTTGCAGGTTAGGTCCAGGATCTTTCTTTCAGGCTCGATTCTTTGGGGGGGTTTGAAAGGTGGAGCACACGAGTATAAAAAGTCACATGTTCAGCACACTCACGGCTGCCGTCGAATATGAGGAGGGACAGATCGAGTCACAGCACAGCTTTAACTGGCAAAGCAATTCCCTTCTTTTGGACGTCTACAAAAATACCACTAAAATTGTCTAAATGTAGCTTTGATGAGTTCGTGTAGCACTTTGCCGATGAAAGCTGCCATCTACACATGCAGAATTTAACCCAGAGCAAATTCAGTTGAGGGAATTTCACTAAAAGCGCAAAACTTTGTTGTTGAGAAGCGACTTCTTAAGGCAAGGACTTCAGGTGGACAGCTCTACAGCTCTCACTTTTGCCCTGACAACAGCGCAGTCTCTCTGTTACTATAGAGAGGGAGACGAATGAGGCCAAACCTGCCCTAGTGATGAGGAGAGAGTGTTTGTTTCTTGTTTTTGTTTTCAGTCCGTTTCTGGAGATAAAATCCAAATCTGGAGGGAGGTCCTGTTCTGCATAGTAAGCGTCTGCAGTCAGCAGTGAAGGCGTCTGGATCTACCACAGCTCAGGGTTTTCTTGTTTGAGGAAGCCGGGGTCCTTGCGCAGCTCCCAGTACGTGTTGTTAGACACCCATCTCTCCCTCTGGTGACTGTCCATAACCTTCCTGTTACACAGAGGAGGCACATTTGGTTAAGTCTCAAATGTGACCCTGGACCACAAAACCAGTCATAAGGGGCCAATGTTTTGAAATTGAGATTTATACATCATTTGAAAGCTGAATAAATAAGCTTTCCATCGATGTATGGTTTGATGACACAATATTTGGCCGAGATCTGAGAATCTGAACGTGCAAAAAAAAAATTGCCTTTAAAGTTGTCCAAACGAAGTCCTTAGCGATGCATATTACTAATAAAGAATTCAGCTTTAATATGTTTACAGTAGGAAATTTACAAAATATCTTCATGGAACATGATCTTTACTTAAAGGGGGGGTGAAATGCTATTTCATGCATACTGAGTTTTTTACACTGTTAAAGAGTTGGATTCCCATGCTAAACATGGACAAAGTTTCAAAAATTAAGTTGTACGTTTGAAGGAGTATTTTTGTTCCAAAAATACTCCTTCCGGTTTGTCACAATTTTCGGAAAGTTTTTTTCGAGTATGGCGGAATTTCCTTATATGGGTCCTGAGGGCACTTCTGCCGGAAGAGAGCGCGCGCTCCCGTATAGCAGAGCACTGAGAGCACAACAGACTTCACTGATCAGAGCGAGAGACCGAATTGTCACAAAAGAAGTGTGTTTTTGGTTGCCAGGGCAAGACAACCCTGCACAGATTACCAAAAAAAAAAAAAAAACAGCATCAAGGGACCAGTGGATGGAGTTTATTTTTACAGAGCATCGACGTAGTTGTGCAAGTGTTTTTGTTTGTTCCCCTGCATTTCAAAGATGCTTGTTTTACAAACAAGGTCCAGTTTGACGCCGGATTTGCGTATCGTTTATTTCTTAAGGATAATGCAGTCCCAACGAAAAAGGGTCACGATCGTGTGTTGGAGCCGCAGACGGTGAGTAAAACTGCTTCAAATATCTCTGTGTTGTTAACTTAGCTATCGGTGCGTAAGCACATCAAGTAAACAACATGCGATGTTGTCATCAAACTGCACTTTCCACATGTACAGCTTAAAAAAAAAAAAAAAGACGACATAAAGTGGAACTTTAAATTTTCCAAAACCGCTAAGCTAAAATATACAGTTTCAGTACATACCACATAGAGATGTCCTGCTGTAGTTGTTGCTGCTGCTGCTCTTGTTAAATTTCAGCCTCTGGATCTGATTCTGGATCATAAATATACGCTGAATCTGACTGTAAGCCATGATTTGTTTTTCCTCACGGTAGTCACAGCTTCCAAACGCTCTCAACGCAAAAGCCTATTTGCGCTCGTGATTCTTTAGCTCCGCCCACACGTCACGCCTCCAGCCACTCGTGTTTTTCCGGGAAAAATCAGTACAGACTATCTTTCTCTTATAAATATAATAAAACTAAAGACTTTTTGGAGTTACAGTATGAAGGATGCAGTACTTCTCTATAGGTACTCAAGATTAACAGGAGATTGAGTGAAAACGAGCATTTCACCCCCCCCCCCCCTTTAATATCCTAATGATTATTAGAAATTCGCTGATCTAAACTAATGCACCTCTTTTTTTTTTTTCAAAGAAAAGCATTATTTGTGGATCATTTTGTACATTTTCACTCAAAAACAGATGAATTAGCTCACATGAATGAGGCCTACAGTAAAATGGTTGTAAAAAGCAATAAAAAATTGATAGCCTGAATGCACTGTAAGTCGCTTTGGATAAAAGCGTCTGTTAAATGCATAAACTTAACTTTAATTTTAATTTAATTTAATTTAAAAAAACCTTTGATAATTTGATTTACAAGTTGACAAGTTGATTTAAAAAGCTGAATCCAATATTTAGTAATAATTTAGCATAAGACGCAATCTCATTTTGTAGTCTGGTCATTATTGACAGCACAAGGTGGGAAAAAAGTCCCAAAAAAGTTATATTAAATTAATTTAATATAATAATCATTAAAATTGGTCAAAATAAAAATGCTAACATTAGTGTGACTGTTGAATTTCTCTGAATTGCAATTCCACTTAAATGATGAATTTTGGCCAAAGCCTGTGTAATGGGTGAATCCTTATTAAACTTGAGAACAGGAAGAGATCGATACAGAGAGAAGGTCCCGTCTACATGACAGGAGTTCAATAGCAGCAGAAGAAGAGGCAGCAGATGAAGTGCACTCACTTAAAGAATCGCGGCTGGTGCCTGATGTTGTTCTCCTCCAGCCACTTCCTCCTGTTTCTCTGCTGCTCTTCGATTCTTTGTTTCTCAGCTGCTGCCATCTGAACATTTCCTTCCTCCAGACACCTGTGAGACACATTAAACCAGAGCTTCACCACAGATGATTACTCAGTGCAAACTTTGTTCCTCTGGTTTCTAGGAGTGTTGAATGAAGAGCTGAATGAAGAAGAGCTGAATGAAGAAAAATACATCTGAGACACTTTAAAATGGAGTTTAATTACAAAGTGACATGTGAGGCTGAACATTTCATTAGTTCATTTAAGTATTTTTACTCTAAATATCACGTAAAAACAGGCGTTGATTCTCCGGAGATGCACAGCACAGTTTACCTGATTAGTGTTTTTAAAATGAATCACATACCGTATGATTGAAAGATCGTAAACATACATTCCAGTTAATTTCGATGAAATTAAAACAACATATTATCACTAGATGCTAAAAGTTTTAGATATAATAATTAACACTAAAATAAATTTCAAAGATGCTAAATGTAATCTATAGCAGTCAAAAAAAATCACATACAGCACCTTTAAAGGCAATTTTAGTGTTGTATAACTAAAACTATAAAAAAAAGTATTTTTTTATGATATGTAATAAAAATACAGTGATACATTTGCAGATTTGTAGAAAACATGCAAAGAACACATTCTTATTTCTTCAAGAAAAGAAGCTTGAGCCAGTTATTCTACTTTGAAATATGTTCCGTGTCGGAATGTCTGTTTTTGTTTTGCTCTGTGTGACTCCGCCCACTCTCAGTTTACCCAATAGGATTTCAGCACCCAGATTGTGGAAAACTCTCTGTACTGTATGGAAGCCAGCAAACGAACTGGGTCAGAGATCACAGATTCTAACCCACATAAAACGCAAAGGAACTGACTGGGATTATTCCTTTTCATGAACCGTCTTCATTGATCTCATCTTATCATCTGATGGCAGTTTTTACAGTAAGAGTGTGATATGAGAAGAGAAAGCTGCATGTACCTCTGGTCCGGCCTGAAGCGAGCATCTGTTGGTGGCAGCAGCTCCTTCAGCTCAGGGCAGAGCTCATTGAGCTCTATGGCAAACCTGCTGAAGCCGTAGTACAGCTCATAATCTGTAGGCATAGACCCTGAACACACAAGCCCAAGAGAATCATCAATGTATGTGGAGCATTAGCATTAGCATTAGCATCACTCTAACATCTGACTGCCCACACAGCATTAGATCTGCCCTCTGTTGTGTTGTGTAAGGTCATAACTGCAAATGACTGCTAAATTGAGAGCATTTACTATCATGGATATTCCTACTGGCCATTAAAGTTTGCCATGTATTTTCTACGGATCTGCCACAGTGTTTGCGTAGTTACTTGTTGGCCCAAGTTGGCCACTTACTTTTTTTCTTCACCAGACAAAAATCATATTTTTTTTTTTACAGTAAAATATTAATTAAGGGAGATAAATAAACATTGTATTGCCTTTAATATTACTTACTGTGCCAGTCCACTTTCTACAAGTAACTGCCACATTGTGGACCCTGTGAGTGTAAATACCTGGTCTCCAGATGCATTTGGCTGAAGGTGGGACTCCACAGTACAGACCCTCATGCCATTTCCCAAACAGTCTGTGAATGACTTTTCCCTCCTGGTCCATCACTGATCCTTGCACCTCATTCACATTCGAGCTCCAGTAGTTTCCCTGGATCCACACACACACACACACACACACACACACACACAGAGATTAGGGCTATGCAAAAGTGCCATTTAAAATAAATGTGCTCTTTTAAAAAATTTTTTTACGAAAGAATCTGGAAAAAGTATCATGGTTTCCACTAAACATGACAACTGTTTTGAACACTGATAATCATAAAAACCATTTCATAATTCCTAAATCATCTTCCTAATTCCATCACAGGAATAAATTACAATTCTAAATATATTCAAATCAAAAACAGTTCTTTTAAACTGTAATAATGTTTCACAATATTACTGATTTCAATACATTTTTGATCAAATCAAATAATTGTGAACATATTCTTTTCAAAACATTAAAAAAAAACATTACCAAGTCAAGTCATCTTTATTTATACAGCGCTTTTAACAATATAGATTTTAACAAAGTTAAATGTGACGTGTGGAAAGATAGCTATAAGTTTGTCATTTGTAGATTTATTAACCATATAAAGCCCAAAACTGTCAGTCTGCTTTCACACTGCTCTGTTAATTTGAGCATCCACAGTGAGAAATTACACATTGTACCACACAAACAATATTAAATAAAGACTGTTCATTCTTTTTGGCTGTTAAACTTATCTGAAAACTTGAGTAGTGTACTGTATTTTCCGGACTATAAGCACTTTTTTTCATAGTTTGGCTGGTCCTGCGACTTATAGTCAGGTGCGACTTATTTATCAAAATTTATTTGGCATGAACCGAGAGAAATGAACCAATAGAAAACATTACCGGCGCTCTATGTTGCTCAGTGCTACTGTAGTCTACACTGAAAACATAGAGCGCCCTCTCGCGGCTGTAGACGGTAATGTTTTCTATTGGTTTTAAATAAATGCGACTTATACTCCAGTGCGACTTATATATGTTTTTTTTCCTCATCATGACATATTTTTGGACTGATGCGACTTATACTCAGATGTGATTTATAGTCCGAAAAATACGGTATGTTAGTTTGCACAAACTAATCAGTCGATCCAATGGTCCCCCTATCTAAGCTATGACAAGGCGTCTGAAGTAATGAAACGGGGCGAAGATTAAAAAGTATCTCAAGCTAGTGGATCATTTACATTTTTGTCGTGGGCAAAAACTATTAAATTAAAAAAGCTACTAAACAGCATTCAGATGATTAATGAACTGAATTTAATTGACCCGAATAATATTGCTACATAAAACAAAAGAAAATTGCCCAGGCTACAATATAAAAAAAATAAAAAACTTTGACTCGATATTCATGAAACAATATAAATAATGCTATCATGCCGGCCCTGTACTTGTCTTTTAATAAAAATAAACTTTATTATGTCAGTATTAATGTTAATGTGTACATCTTTATTTTTGGTGTTTTTTATCATTCTAATTACAATTAATTTATTATAGCTACATTTCATACAATTTAAGACTAGTGGCCCCCTAGTGGTTGAAAACCATCGACTTATCCATTTGTGATATATATTACCGTATTTTCCGGACTATAAGTCGCACTTTTTTTCATAGTTTGGCTGGTCCTGCGACTTATAGTCAGGTGCGACTTATTTATCAAAATTAATTTGACATGAACCGAGAGAAATGAACCAATAGCTCTATGCTGTTCAGTGCTCCTGTAGTCTACACTTGATATCAAAGAGCGCCCTCTCGCGGCTGTAGACGGTAATGTTTTCTCTTGGTTCTTGGTTCTAAATAAATGCGACTTATAGTCCTATGCAACTTAAATATGTTTTTTTCCTAATCATAACGTATTTTTGGACTGATGCGACTTATACTCAGGTGCGACTTATAGTCTGAAAAATACGGTATAGATGCAGCTGTGGATGAGCATGTACCTTCACAAAGGTGAGTTTGCAGATGCAGCTGGTGTTGCGGGTGTTTCTGATCGTGACCTCGCCGTAATGTTCGATCCATCGCCTCCCGCTCAGAATATTGTGGATGCACGTCGTCACCTTGTTCCACTCATAGTGATCGCCGTAACTGCCGACACATGCAAAGACAATGACACTGAGAGTCAGGCGGACGAAGGGACAGACGCAGGGTGAATAAACAGTGCAGAGAAACAGACCTGGGCAGCGTCACATTCACTGTTCCAATGGGAAGAATCTCCATAGACTTCCCCCAAAACTTATTCTTCCATCTGACGTCTGACACACACACACACACAAACACTTGAGTGTGGTAATAAGAAGTCTTTGAGAGCTAAATATAGGAGTGGTATCAGTCTTACCCTGCCAGAAGGTGAAGTTCTGGGACTCACAGTGACAAGCGGAGATGGGCGGATGATGGCTCACCTGTGCACAGACAGAAAGATTACTAATAAAGCACAGCAAGAAACATTTCTATAGAAAAATGACATAGATGATGTATAACATCACACAAAGTAATATTAACTAGATTTCTTGCTATTGTCATGGCCTAATGGTTAGAGAGTCAGACTCCCAATCGAAAGGTTGTGGGTTCGAGTCCTGGGCCGGCAGGAATTGTGGGTGGGGGGAGTGCATGTACAGTTCTCTCTCCACCTTCAATACCATGACTTAGGTGCCCTTGAGCAAGGCACCGAACCCCCAACTGCTCCCCGGGCGCCGCAGCATAAATGGCTCCGGGTGTGTGTTCACATTGTGTGTGTGTTCACTGCTCTGTGTGTGTGCACTTCGGATGGAGAGCACAAATTCTGAGTATGGGTCACCATACTTGGCTGAATGTCACGTCACGTCACTTTCACTTTCAGTTTGGGGGAATTCAATTTGGTACTATTTCTTTTATTCAGAGAATATTTCAGGAAACCGTCTTTAGATGGTTCAGTCCAATTTGGTGAACTGGTTCAAGCGACTGTTTGAGGGCTAAGGCTAGGGATTACAGGTAATAATGTTGTAAATGAAATTATTTTCTTGCACAGGCCGATCATTTGCAACATAAGATCTCAATACATCATCATAAGCTATGAATATTGATTTTGTGTTGCCACTCGGATTAATGGTAGCTGGTGACTTGCATTTTATGAATCCTCAAGGAGCGTTTTCAGATAGAAATCTTCTTCATTGATCTACTCAAGAAAAAAAGTCATCTTAGATGACCTGAGGGCGAGTGAACGAACAGTCAGTTTTCATTTTTGGGTGAACGATCCCTCCTTGAGCCATTAAAAACTGCCTCTAAAAGTTTCCCCTGGAATGGTTGCTTTACTTTCTAAAGGCTAAACTACAACTAAAATGTAATTTTCAGCTGATTCAGTTTAAAAACAACAAACGTTTGAAAGGTAAAATGAAGGCTGCAGAGAAATCGGTTTCGTTCTCACAGATCAACAGACTCCAGGAGAGAGACACGTGCCGGTCAGTTTATTCCAGAGTGTGTGGATGAGAGACAAAGCAAGATGAATTACACTACAGTGAACCTGTGCAAGTGTTTCTCTCTCATCACGGCCCTCCATGAACACACTGCATTATGTCAGACACACACAGCCTGTGGGAAAGTTCACTGCTGACAAAGACCCTTTTCAAGTCACGCAGGAAGAGCCTCAGCCAGAGGACTATTGATGGCCTTGCCTCCAGCAAACACACACACACACACACACACACACACAGTATAAGTGGTGCAGTGCTACAGTGAAGGACAGGAACTCACCTGGAACAGGTACTGCAGCAATAAAGTGTGTGTGCTTGTGTGTGAGAGATACAATAATTCATACCTGTTCAGAAAAAAAGCAGAATCCTTTGTCTTCACGAATACATTCATACGTTTCCCCCAGAAGGGGGTTAAAGGGTTTACTGCCCGCTCTATAATAGGTGGAGGAATATCCCGAAACTGCAAACGCTGCGACGATTGCCTGCACACACAAACAAAAGCAACCTGTCAGTGAACTCATTACTGCTGAACACATGCAGTCCAGACAGACGGTGTGCTCTTTATACAGACAGAACAGAGCTCACTGAAACACGATGATGGGATAAATGTGCCTTAAGAGAGCATGACATCCACACAAACACACAGTCTGCCAGGTGTCAGGTCAGATCCAAATCTGTTCTGTGTGTGCACTGTGACACTGTTTTCATAATAATAATAATGGTTATATGATGATCATGATTATTAAAACATCTTATTTAAATGGTAAAGTACAGTATGTGTCATTGTAGAAGTTGCTGTATATTAAAAAAATAATTATTATAGATTTTTCTGGAAAATAAACCACATCCATTTATAATAATAAAAATAAAAAAATAAAAATAATAATACTTAATTTTTTTGTGTGCTTTATGACATTTTCATGACATCTTAGAATTATTAATAATAATAATAATTTTTATAGAATAAAATGTACTTTTTTATCTGGAAATCTATAAATCATATTACCCGGAAGAAATCTCATTACTGTAATCATTCAAGATAATAATTATAATAATTATAATAATAATAAATCTTTATTTACTCTGTAAGGTGCATCATGATGGTATTTGCTGTTTATGCTGATGAAAACATTAACTATTGAAGAAAAATGGTATTACAGCAAGGAGAATCCAATTAAAAGTAGATACACAAATGTAAAATTCTTTGCAGTAACTGAAATGGGGGTTCTGTATCGTACTGTATCACAGCAGTCAGCCGCCTACACTGCAGCATCATTACTACAGTATCAGTTCGCTGTGTGTGGACACAAACTAGGCTACAGGAAGAGGACTTAATGAGGACAGAGGTACATGCCCACCTGCCTGTCCTCAAGGGACGTGTGTCCCTGCTTCAGGCCCTGTTCACCCTTCCATCTAACAGCTCCTGTTACATCACTATGTACGAAGTGTGTGAACATTCGTGTGTGGGCACGTTTCTGTGTGAGCTCAAGTCTGTCCTCGCACACTCTACCATTCCCTGCTGGGAAATCAAGATAAAGCTATATGTAGCTGGTTTTGCTTTGCTACTCAGTTTCAAGCCAATAGTCTGGTCTTGATGGTTGATATTAAGCTGGACTACTGACTGATGAACTCGATTTTGATTTGGTGAAACATTATAAATTAAAATTAAATTAAACTAAATGTATGCATTCAGGCTATCAATTTTTACCTATCATTATATATTAATTATAAATTAATATATATTATATATTAATTACCTATTATTATAGCAACTGTACCTACACTCTTCAAAATAAAGGTCTCATAAGGGTATTTTTACAGTGGTGCCATAGAAGAACCAAAGAAACCTTTCAAACCTTTCAGTGATCATTTCTTGAAAGAACCATAGTGTGTTTTACTGTGGAGTGGAACGTTTCTGTAGATTCTTTCTAACAGAAGCTTGTTAGGTGTATGTCTTTTGAAAATTGTGTCCCTGGACGACAAAACCAGTCATAAGGATCAATTTCTTGAAATTGAGGTTTATATTGTACATCATCTGAAAGCTGAATAAATAAGCTTTCTTTTGATGCATCTGTTAGGATCTGACAATATTTGGCCGAGATACAACTATTTGAAAATCTGGAAACTGAGGGTGCCAAATACTGAGAAAAATCATCCTTAAAGTTGTCCGAATGAAGTTCTAAGCAATGCATATTACTAATCAAAAATTGCGTTTTGATATATTTATGGTGGCAAAATTTACAAAATATCTTCAAAGAACATGTTATTTACTTAATATCCTAATGATTTTGGGCATTAAAGAAAAATCGATCATTTTTACCCATACAATGTTTTGTTTTTTTTGGCTATTGCTAAAAACATACTCCTACGACTTAAGACTGGTTTTTTGTTCCAGGGTCAAAATTCATTAACTCTCTTAAAGGGACAGTTCACCGCATAATGGACACCCACCCACTTTCGTTCCACTCCAAAACTCAAAATTTTAATGAACCCTAAGCGATTCCAGTCTTTACATTTGAAAGTCCATGTAACTAAAACTTTGATGCTGCGCAAGGGTAAAAAGTTCATTACGACTACAAAGTAATCCATGGAGAAGAGATTTTTGTGCATCAAGCAGGCACATTTCACCTTCCACTGACCATAATTGATAAATGTTTACATGTGACTTAAACTTAAATCTGTTCATCATATAAAGTGACTGTGTCTTTTCAGAAAGACACGGAGTAAACCGCTTGATTCTTGATGATTTTTTTGGAATAGTTTTTTAGTGGAGGAATAGATATTTTGCAGTTTTATTTGTGTTTTAAACAAAAGTGTAATGGGTTTGGAACGACATGGAAATGAGCTACTGATGAGAGAATGAGTATTTTAGGGTGAGCTGTCCCTTTAAGAGCTGGAGCGTACCATGCGTTCGTAGGGGTCGTCGGTTTGAGCTGCTTTATCCAGCAGCTCTGTGTACTCCAGCTCCTCACACATGTGCTGCAGTGTGTTCAGCGGCTCGTTCAGCTCCACTGGCATGGACACTTTCGACAGGTCTTTCCCGATGTTGTTCTTCAGGATGTTCCACAGGTTAATGTTGGAAGTGTCAGGGGCGGGAGCAGGGAGACACGTACGTCTACCGTTACGAAACGCACCACTGGCCAGATCACCGTTGGGCACTGAGGGAGAAACACAAAGATACGCGACGGATAACAGGGTTGCACCATTTACTGAGCATCAACATCAGGGTTTATCTAGTTAACTGAAACTAAAACTAAAACCATAAAAACATTGTCATCCCTTGAAATAAAATATTAAATCATGTAAATTTGTTTATTCATGCAGACTGCCAAGGCAACATTTCTCATTTTCATTTACTTCATGCACTAAAAATAACTAAAAATAAATAAAAACTACATGTATATTGAAATGAAAACACACACAAAAAAAAAAAAAAAAAAAAACTAAACTAAAAATGGAAAACCTAAAATAAAAAAAATTCTAAATTTATACAAGCTAAATTAGTACCTCATTAATTCTACAGTGACACTTTCTGCAATAGAATGATAGTGATACTTTAATTAATTCAAAACTAATTTCGTAACTATTTTCGTAACACCCATAATTCTACAGTATATTACATAAATAAAATAAAATGTAACTATTGTAATGTGAATATACATATAAATGTGATTAAGTTTCCTGAAAATAACATCAAAATGCAAACTAAAACAAAACTAAACACTCAGTTCAAAAAGGTCCTAAAACAATCTTTACATTTTTTTAATATTTAAATAATTTTGTCTTTTATTTTGGTTTTGGGATGAAATATGACCCCAACATGCTCTTGGCAGATATTTTGATATTCATATTACAGCAGTCATAAATTGACTTGCTTTACATTACACACTGTAGATAATATATTATATGTGTGTTTGTGAGAGGATTTGTCTTTCAGTTCATGCGTGTGAATTTGTGTGTGTGTGTGTGTTTGGATCTATTGGAGGGAGAGAGCGTGTGTGTGTGTGTGTGTAACACAAAGGTCATGTGTCTCATCAGGACGGCATCCTGCTCTAATGAACGGAACAAAACGAAGAGGAGGGAGAGCGATCTTACTCTGTCTGGAAACGTTATCTGTGACGCTGGCGTTGTCCTCTGAAATGTTATCACTCACATCACTGATGTAAGACTCGTCATCAGAAGCCTGAGGGAGAGAGAGATGATGTTACTCACTGTCTTTCATTTGGCGCAGTGCTGACTAACCGTAAAATGTGTGTGTGTGTGTATGTGTAATGACCTACTGCAGTGCAGTGTGCAAGTATACAAATAAACAAACAGAGCATGCTTACACAGATGACGCTGACTGCTGGTAATTTCGATGATTCACTTGAGCTTGAATGTGTACAAGTCTGAACTTTTTTGTCTTGGTTGGTGATGGTTTCCACAAAAAATATTAAGTAGCACAACTGTTTCCAACATTGATAATAAATGTTTCTTTAGCAGCTCATTATATGAGAATGATTTCTGAAGCATCATGTGACACTGAAGACTGGAGCAATGATGCTGAAAATTCAGCTTTAATCACAGAAATAAATGATACTTTAAATGTATAACAATAGAAAACCGTTGAAAACCATGAATCAATCTTTTCCGGTATTTATTTCAGCAGATCATATTAACATGAATCTTATCATTACTCTCATTTTTTCATTTAAACAGTAAACCTCTGTTGTGCAGCACTTTGTTTGCCAAAATATAAAAGGGTTCAATTTTCATTTGATTAGGATAAATGAAATTAATGTATTATGTCTTCATCTGATTTCCAGAAAAAATAAGAAGAACGTTTTATAGGACCATATTATTGTTTAAAAAGGAACTGTGGTTGTGGTTCTTAATTTCTTTTAATTAATACACCATTTGTAAACTGATGTTTGCTCTTCACTTTTTAGAAATATCAATACAATTTGTATTAAAACAATATTCACTGAATGTAATAATAAAAAAATTATAATCTAATGGAGAGCTTGAGAATCGAAATCGAATCGAATCAGGACATCTGATCGATACCAAGCCCTATATATATATATGGGTTGCTTGGGTTGTTACCGACATCTGGTAAAAAAAAAAAATCTTGTCAACAGCAACTTTAGAACTGTATCAACTGGGAAAAATGGTGACGTGTTCAATACTTATTTTACTTGCTGTATATATATATATATATATATATATATATATATATATATATATATATATATATATATATATGTGTGTGTATATTTATAATACACACACACACACATTTTTTTTTGTGAAAAGTGTGTTCATCCCATAGACGTGATGATTTTTATTTTGTACAAACTGTATATTCTCACCTAACCCTAACAGGAAACTTTGTGCATTTTTATTTCTCAAAAAAACTAATTCTGTATGATTTATAAGCGTTTTAAAAAATGGGGACATGGGCTATGTCCTCATAAGTCACCCTCTCCTTGTAATACCTGTGTCATACCCATGTCATTATACAGAGTAGTGTCCTGATATGTCACAAAAACAAGAGCACACACACACACACACACACACACATTACATGTATATATAAATTACGTTTAACATTAACACACACACAAACAGACTTCTCACCTCATTCTCTGATGAACTGGCGGACAGAAGCACCTCTTGAGCGTCGAAGAACTCAGACACGGACTCTGACATGGAGAGTCTGCTCTCATTGGACACCTGCTGAGAGAGAGGGATGCCCACGTGGAGCGGCTCACCTGCCTACAAAACACACAAACATACACCATTAAAGGATTACTTCAGCGTGTCACTTAAAGATTTGTTTTTGTAGATCTACAGTACAAACCCGATTCCATAAAAGTTGTGAATCTGCACAAATTGTGAATAAAAACAGAATGCAATGATGCAGAAGTTTCAAATTTCTATATTTTGATCAGAATACAACATAGATGGCATATCAAATGTTTAAACTGAGAAAATGTATCATTTTAAGGGAAAAATAAGTTGATTTTAAATTTCACGGCATCAACACATCTCAAAAAAAGTTGGGACAAGGCCATGTTTACCACTGTGGGGCATCCCCTCTTATTTTTATAACAGTCTGCAAATTTCTGGGGACCGACAAGTTGCTCAAGTTTTGGAATAGGAATGTTTTCCAAATCTTGTCTAATACAGGCTTCTAGTTGCTCAACTGTCTTAGGTCTTCTTTGTTGCATCTTCCTCTTTATGATGCGCCAAATGTCCAGAAAGACCTGGACTGCAGCTGGCCGTTTCAGTACCCGGATCCTTCTTCTACGCAGCCATGATGATGTAATTGATGCAGTATATGTTCTGGCATTGTCATGTTGGAAAATGCAAGGTCTTCTCTGAAAGAGACGCCGTCTGGATGGGAGCATATGTTGTTCTAGAACTTGGATATACCTTTCAGCATTGATGGTGCCTTTCCAGATGTGTAAGCTGCCCATGCCACACACACTCATGCAACTCCATACCATCAGAGATGCAGGCTTCTGAACTGAGCGCTGATAACATCTTGGGTTGTCCTTGTCCTCTTTAGTCCAGATGACATGGCGTCCCAGTTTTCCAAAAAGAACTTCACATTTTGATTTGTTTGATCACTGAACAGTTTTCCACTTTGCCACTGTCCATTTTAAATGAGCCTTGGCCCAGAGAAAACACCTGTGCTTCTGGATCATGTTTAGATACGGCTTCTTTTTTGACCTATAGAGTTTCAGCCAGCAACGGCGAATGTCACGGTGGATTGTGTTCACCAACAATGTTTTCTGGAAGTATTCCTGATCCCATGTTATGATTTCCATTACAGTATCATTCCTGTATGTGATGCAGTGCCGTCTAAGGGCCTGAAGATCACGGGCATCCAGAACTGTTTTCTGGCCTTGACCCTTAAGCACAGAGATTGTTCCAGATTCTCTGAATCTTTGGATGATATTATGCACTGTAGATGATGATAACTTCAAACTACTTTCTGATATTGCGCCACTATTTTTCGCCGCAGCATTGGGGGAATTGGTGATCCTCTGCCCATCTTGACTTCTGAGAGACACTGCTACTCTGAGAGGATCTTTTTATACCCAATCATGTTTCCAATTGACCTAGTAAGTTGCAAATTGGTCCTCCAGCTGATCTTTATATGTATTTATATGTATATGTATGATCTTTACCTGTCCCAACTTTTTAGGAATATGTAGCTCTCATGAAATCCAAAATGAGCCAATATTTGGCATAACATTTCAAAATGGTCTCACTTTCAACATTTGATATGTTATCTATATTATATTTTGAATAAAATAAAAGTTTATGAGATTTGCAAATTATTCCATTCCTTTTTTACTCACAATTTGTACAGTGTCCCAACTTTTTTGGAATCGGGTTCGTAAAATTTATCAGAGGCAGCCACTTTTACTCAAGGCCATCGCACAAACATATACAACCTGATGTGAGGAGCACAAAAGCTGAATGATTTAAGTCCTGTAGAAAGTGAAAGCCTTGAGACACAATGTCTGCTGCCGATAGTTAAACACATGGTTGATCAGTACGAGCAGCTATCTCGTGGGACTCATTATATCTAATTATTGCTCTGTTTGGTTGTATTGCAGCCAAAGTTTATGAAGCCAGAGTACTGAGTGTCACTTTCTATCGGTTGCATCCTTTAAGGATCGAAACGAGAGCAAATGTAAGAGATTTCAGGCTTAAACAGTGACTGTCTTCATCATCAAGAAAATGGGTGATTGAACCTGTAGGTCCAGGTGGTTTTATGCTCTTCTCAACCATAAGAAGGGACAATCTGATCCACATATCCTGACCTGCCAATTGAAGCGTCATCCACATACAAAACATTTCACATTAGGAACTCAAATGGTTTGGAGCAGAAGAATATCAGACCTCGTCAGGACTGCTGATGATGTTCACACTGACGACCTGTTCAGACAGAACCGACTCAGAGTGGATCCGGCTCAGACGGGTCTTGAGCTCAGCATTCTGGGACAAGGCCTAGACAACACAACCATTCAGAAAATTGTAAACATTAATGTAAAAGTCTCTGTTGAAAGTCTTACTCAAAACATACAGCAATCAATGAAGACATGAATGAAGCGTGTGGTGGGCGGAGCTGACCTGTGACAGGGAGCGGCGGAGGGTTATAATCTGATTTGATTGGCCGGTCTGCTCCTGTTCCATCAACACCTGTTTAATCTTCTCCTTCTCTATGGCCACAGTGTTGAAGGCAGACTTCAGAAGAGAGTGCACTGCAACAGAAACACACACAGGTTCATACTGAGTACAGGCTGTGTCTCCGATTCAGATCCTCTGACTGTCTGAAGCAGTGTTTGACATATCCAGTGAACCTCCAATAATAATAAAAAAAAATATATGCGTCCTTACTCCTGACTACTTGTCTAATTTTAGTCTTGCAAACGTGTACACAACACTGAAACAGTAACAGTGAGCTCACAGATTGTTTACGCCCCAATTGTTTTTCTTCACTTTTTCAAAATTGGTAACTTTAGAGTTTGTGAATATTTTTAATCAATTCACACACACACAAAAATAATCTCTGATTAAAAACACAAAATTTCTCTTTCCATGGCAATGTAGATCCAGTGACACTGGCATGAACGCTTTGTTCACCTTTTTGCGCAACTAGGCAGAAATCCTCCTGCAGTTTGATGTAGTCACTGGCGCTGTCGATACTGTCAGTCAGACGTGTGACCGGGGTTTGATAATCAGCCAGCTCCGCACATAGGTTAGGATTAGAGGAGTGGAGACGCACTTGAGACATACTTGCACTCAGAGGAACCTGAAACACACACACACACACTACAGTGAGACAGAAGTGATCCCAGACAGAGACTTGGGATAACCAGCGACGCGGGCCTCTGAACACAGCCCTCTCAGAGTTGAGTGATTCCATGGACTGAGGAAAAAACACACATCTGAAGTTTAGATTAGATGAGTATAGTTCAGTTAGATATTAGTAAAGCATTAACAGACACACAAAAACACACATCAAGCCAAGCAGTGTAAAGTTTAGCTCACAGGTCAACGGTTTTAAGTTAATTCATACTTCACCACAGGATGACATGAACCACCAGCATGCATTAATGTGTTAACATGACTCAAAACAACAATCAGATAATCATACAAAGTCAACACAGGCTTTACAGCACTTAGTTGTAAGTAGAGGTGGCTGTATCAGAACAAAACCCTATCATTCAGAGCTGCTGACATCCAGTTTATTTTAAAACTTTGTTCAAAACCTTTTTACTGCACCAATTGTATGCTTTGAATTTAAGGATGCAGATAAGATCAGAGTCTGCTCTCATTTAGTTGACTCACTCAACATCTCATTATGGTACGGTACATGCAACTGTGTGGCCATTCATAAAGCCTTACACAAGCCTTACACTAGACCACTTGTCAGTGCACTAGGGGTCTCAATTACAGTCCTCGCATACCACTGCTCTGCATATTTTGCATGTTTCTCTTATTTAACGCACTGGATTCAAATAACCAGCTCATTAGAAGAGAGCGCCGTGAACAAACTGTGTTCACAGTGACATGGTCCCTACTCACGGAGCAGAGGAAGTACATTGAAGTTTAATTCACTTCAGAACATTTATTTAAGGATTTGCACTACACCACTGCCTGCAGCATCTTCACACACAGACTAAACTTAATAGAGAAGTGTGAAGTATGACATAATACCTTTGTAAATAAAAACTATTTAAATTCATGTCTTGTGCACTTTCAGTGCCCTGTTAATGACACATATAGGTCCCTTTGGACCGGAATTATGGTGAAATATCCTGTGATGTCTACTTTGCAGGGTACTTATGGTCGAATAGAACAAACGTCTGAAGCAATACCAAACGTGCAGAGCAGTGGTATGCGAGGACTGGAATAGAGAACCATTGCATTAGGGCATTGGTTCCCAACCCTGGTCATGGAGTAACCACAAGTCTTCACATTCTGTATGGTTACCAAATCAACATATGTCCTTAGTACACTCACGAGAAAATCTAGAGTTACTATTTATTTGGCTGTCAATTTTGACCAATTTTGGTGAGTAAAATACCCTTTTGTTCTTTTTTTCTATGGCAAGGTTTCTACAAGGTTTACAGTAGAGTACAGTAAGTTGAGTGTTTCTTATAGATAAGGGTGGGCAACTCTGGCCCTCGAGGTCCAATGTCTTACAGAGTTTAGATTCAACCTTAATCAAACACATGTGAACAATCTAGTACAGGTCTTCAGGATGTTACACATAGGAGAGTTTGATCAGGGTTGGAGCTAAACTCTGAAGGACAGAGGACTTCAAGAACCAGAGTTACCCACCCCAGCTGTCACAGACAGATAACAATGTGCTTTCTTGAAAACAGGCTCACCAACATTGAACAGAGAGAAGATATCATTTCACTGACCAGCCAAACATTCATGGCTTCCATAAAGACTTGTCTCCAAACAGGATCTCACCATCTGTCTAGTGTTCTAAGGCACTGCTGTCAATTGCTTGCTCTCATTACCACATTCCCTTTCCGAGGGTGATTCACAGAACAAAACACCTTGCAGGGAAGGTGTGCCCGCATTCATGGTGAGTGAGGTCTTCACTCCTTTAGAGGACTGGGTTCACCTTCTCACCTAGACTGAGGACCAATAATCAGGGTCATTGTTGGGGGGAATATTGTCTGGGATGAAAGGCCACTAATGTCTTCTATTAGTCTAGTTTGTTTTAGGCAGAGCGGCAACTTTATCAAAAAGGAATGAGGCATTTTCCCTGTTTCCTTGATTTGTGCATCAATATTCTGAATCTCTGAAATTTTCTTTGTGCCACTGTACTCAACAAGACAGTCCAATCATGTAACAGGCAACGTGCTGTCCAGTGGTGAAAGGACATGCTTCACTGCACACATCTGCTGCACACTACGGCTTCATCGGACATGACACAACAAATACCAAAAGTAAACCAATAGCCGCATGCTATTTATGATGTACTGATACAAAGTTCAAATTATTTTCAACGGTTGCATTGTATCGAGGCAGACATGGTGTCAGTATAGTTTGTCAGTACAGTCAGCACAATATCAGACTGAAAAGTTAGTGTCTAGTGTCTGTGAATATTTAACTGCAAAAAGACTATTTAAATACAAATCTTCATGTTCTGCATGTTCATTTGATTACCAGACAATACACAAAACGAAATTTGTGAAAAAAATTTTTTTATTCATTTTTATTATTTATTCATTTTAGATGTTTACATTCGTAAAAGCTGTACTTCCTGCATAAATCTGCACCTGTTGGATTGGCAGTAGCTTGCTTGCCCTACACTTTGCTTGTTTATTTTCTTAATTAAAGTTTATATATATATATATATATATATATATATATATATATATATATATATATATATATATATATATATATATATATATATTTTTTCAACATTGAGAACCGTGACGCCATTGTGTCATATCGAACAGAGCCTTGTAATCAATGTATAGTTACAAGCACTAAGGTTGTTCATAATCATACTAAAAAAAGTTGTTGACAAAGTTTGCATTCATGGGGCGACACTTCAAGGATCCAGCATTCATGTTGTAACAGAAGAGGATAAGATTTCTGAATAGCCTGAACCAGTTCTGAACACTGGTGTCCTTTTTCCTTTGTCTGAGTCTAAGAATCATTGCAGTGGAACTGTTAGAACTACTTTTGAGAGAGACTTTAAAAGAGGGGTGACTTCTTCGAAGTTGACTCCCTCCAGATATTTCTGCAGATATGCTCAATGACTAAAGCAATTTACATTTGGAGAAACAAGAGTCTCTTGGAAGGTAGTTCAATGATGGGATGAACCACAGAGTTCACCATGACAGACACGTTTATGCATGACTGGGGATTTGTTAAAAGGACATGGCATTCCTGTTGAAAAAACGGCATGAATTTGTTAGGTATATTTTGAAGCGTTTCTGCTGATTTGATCTGGTTTAAGCTGGTCCTTAGCTAGTAATGAGCTGTTTAAGCTGGTCTTTAGCTGGTCATGTGCTGGCCCTGAGCAGGAGCTAGTTGCTTTGACCAGCTAAGGACCATCTTAAACCAGCATTTCTACCAGTCAGCTGTAATCTTCCCACTCTGAATAGAATTAGATTGGGCTGGAGGAGAGTGGTGAAGCTAGCCCCACTATGACCAGGGAATCAATCCATAATTTAGGGTAAAAAGTGTGAATGTTAAAATAGCTTTAATTTCTCTGGTACAATGGGAATTACTTCA
This sequence comes from Carassius gibelio, assembly GCF_023724105.1. Taxonomy (NCBI): domain Eukaryota; kingdom Metazoa; phylum Chordata; class Actinopteri; order Cypriniformes; family Cyprinidae; genus Carassius; species Carassius gibelio. The sequence continues at coordinate 4,789,873 of NC_068404.1, read as the reverse complement.
CCACCATTCACAATATTTAAATATTAGTATTAAAGGGCCATGAAACCCCAAACAATTTTTTTGTAGATTTCAGCAGAGATGTTTGTGCTGCACATCATAGAAGACAATGTTGGCATCCGTTCATTAAAATTTTTGGAGAGAACTGGTTAATATTTGCGTTATTTTCATCTTCCCGGTTTAAAATCTACATTGTCTTGACGTCACAATTTGTGACATGGCAAAGGACTATAATACTTTAATAATGCATTGGTGTCTCATAATTATTGATGAGACAGTGTGCTCTTATCTTATAAGACACTTCATTTAATTATTCACAATAACATGTTGACTTGCTATGACAGACTCTTTAGACTGTGAGATTGCGTACATTAGTGATAGATGCACGTTCATGGATCGAAAGTTTTTTTTTTTCACTTTGTAATAGAATTTATCACAAATGTGATTTATTCACAGTGTGTAAACCAGTATTTACATCTCTTTGATGCAATCTATCAAAAGGTTTATATAATCGCTGCAAATAAATATTAGAGGTGCTACAGCGTGTTCATATATTTTCGATGCAGAGTGCAAATGCAAATTCAAATGGATGTGCATTTATTTGTGTTTTTAACTTCCCTCTTCCCCATCCACTCCGCAGTGCACCATGCCTATTTTTGTAGCATTTTTCAAAACTGTGTTGAAAACTAGAAATGTTCCAATACCACTTTTTCCAGTACTTGGCCGATATAGATACTTTTATTTTTGGTACTTGCCGATACCGACTACCAATACCGGTATTTTCACTGTATTAGTACTTTTTTTATGTTGGGTACAGAACCAAACAAATTTGTATAATGTTAGTTGGTTAACTTAGATATAGCTTCTTGTTATTTTCACACTTAATTGTGCCATTAAAAGTAGTTACCTTCCCTGTTGATTTTTTTGCTGTATGGTACATCAAGTTTAATTTAATAGCATTTGAGATGCTCCATTGCAGCGGCTCTGTACTGTAATAATGGTCTAATAATGCAGGGAACCACTCGTTATAAATCTTTCAGAAATATAATTAGTGTTTTTTTTCAAGAAACGTGCTGCGATTTAAATTTCAAAGCGACTTGTATAATCCAGAAATACTCATGAAGCAATTAAAACACATTTGTATTGATGCAGAATGAGAGGTACACGTACAGTACAGCCTAGCGCATTTACACTGGCTTATAGTTTCACTTTTGCCATAAAGTCGTGTAGCCTTATGCTTAAGGCTGAAAATAAATGTTTATAGTAAAAGTTACTATAAATGTTTTTTATTTATTTACAATTTAGTTTTAATCCAAATGATGATTTACTAAGATAGCGAACATCAAATATCAAGCAACAGAAGTGTGCTCTCTCTCTCTCCCTCTCTCTCCCTACCCTTAAGTAACTTGCATTATTTTAACTTGTTTTGACATATCCGACCAAACTACAAACTCTCCAGTGATGTCTGTGAGAAAGAGATAATAACTTGATAATAATGTGCGCCACGCATGCTCAATCCACTCAGTGTGCTTTGTTTATTAGCTCGTGCACTTCAGCTATACTGGTGTTGTCACGATCATTAGCTGGAGTGCCCATGAGCTTCAATAGAAGGCACTCCACTCAGGACTCATTCTGAACTCCATTTCCCATCCTGCCTCATTCCTGGTACTGATTGCACATGCACACCTGCTTCTGATTTCACACCTGCATCTGATTACACACCTGCAGCTAATACACACACACCCATATAAGCAGCACACTCACTCCACCACATTGCAAAGTCTTCCATTAGGTTGTTATTTGACTTAAAATAATTAAACCATTATGCCTTTATAACCTAAGCAGATGATTCCATCATGAAATTTCAATAGGGTGGATATCAAGGCTGTCTGATATAAGATTACTACCCACATTCCCCACAGAGATGCATGTCAGTGAGCTGAAGAGTGTTTCTATTAATCCTGCATGCTTCAGGTTCACATCTTATCTGAGATAACTTTACACCCAATCTGGCATTTGTCCCTACTGCATCAAAATGGGGTTTTCTAGTTTGGAATTACAAATCCTTTCTTTTCATCCAACCCCATTCAGGTGTGGGGAGAAGAAGAGATGTACTGTTTATATCTGGTGGATGGTGTGCAGTCATTTTGTGTGTTTTGCAAATCCAGCAAGAGGTACAACAATCTAAAACACTTTTCGCACCTAGGACTGTCGCTGTTACAACCTCATCACCGCAGTGTTTGGTTGCCACCACGCTTGTCTACTGCCATCGGCACGTGACGTCACGCACTCTATAACAAGCATTATATGAAGTTTGATAAATGAAAGATGTTAACAAGAAACAATTCCTTCAAAGAGAGTTCGTGCAGACAAGGAATTAATGTGCTTGCATGGCGGCGGAACAGTGAACAATGTCTACACAGAACATTTGGGGCCCTACTTTAACGATCTAAATGCAATTTTTTAAACGTAACATGCAATAAACCAATCAGAGTCTCATCTTCCATTCTCTTTAAGAGCCAGTTGTGCTCGTGCCATGACTGATTTGCTATTTACATGGTGGAATTTTGCAAGCGCAAATACCGTACGCGTCTCTGAGATGAAATGGACCTGTTTGAGTGCAAGCAAATAGATAGCCTAATTCTAATACATGCGATGGCTATCCATTATGACATGTAGGCATTTATATATACAATATTGTTCAAAATAATAGCAGTACAATGTGACTAACCAGAATAATCAAGGTTTTTAGTATATTTTTTATTGCTACGTGGCAAACAAGTTTCCAGTAGGTTCAGTAGATTCTCAGAAAACAAACAAGACCCAGCATTCATGATATGCACGCTCTTAAGGCTGTGCAATTGGGCAATTAGTTGAAAGGGGTGTGTTCAAAAAAATAGCAGTGTCTACCTTTGACTGTACAAACTCAAAACTATTTTGTACAAACATTTTTTTTTTCCTGGGATTTAGCAATCCTGTGAATCACTAAACTAATATTTAGTTGTATGACCACAGTTTTTTAAAACTGCTTGACATCTGTGTGGCATGGAGTCAACCAACTTGTGGCACCTCTCAGCTGTTATTCCACTCCATGATTCTTTAACAACATTCCACAATTCATTCACATTTCTTGGTTTTGCTTCAGAAACAGCATTTTTGATATCACCCCACAAGTTCTCAATTGGATTAAGGTCTGGAGATTGGGCTGGCCACTCCATAACATTAATTTTGTTGGTTTGGAACCAAGACTTTGCCCGTTTACTAGTGTGTTTTGGGTCATTGTCTTGTTGAAACAACCATTTCAAGGGCATGTCCTCTTCAGCATAGGGCAACATGACCTCTTCAAGTATTTTAACATATGCAAACTGATCCATGATCCCTGGTATGCGATAAATAGGCCCAACACCATAGTAGGAGAAACATGCCCATATCATGATGCTTGCACCTCCATGCTTCACTGTCTTCACTGTGTACTGTGGCTTGAATTCAGAGTTTGGGGGTCGTCTCACAAACTGCCTGTGGCCCTTGGACCCAAAAAGAACAATTTTACTCTCATCAGTCCACAAAATGTTCCTCCATTTCTCTTTAGGCCAGTTGATGTGTTCTTTGGCAAATTGTAACCTCTTCTGCACATGCCTTTTTTTTAACAGAGGGACTTTGTGGGGGATTCTTGAAAATAGATTAGCTTCACACAGACATCTTCTAACTGTCACAGTACTTACAGGTAACTCCAGACTGTCTTTGATCATCCTGGAGGTGATCATTGGCTGAGCCTTTGCCATTCTGGTTATTCTTCTATCCATTTTGATGGTTGTCTTCCGTTTTCTTCCACGTCTCTCTGGTTTTGCTCTCCATTTTAAGGCATTGGAGATCATTTTAGCTGAACAGCCTATCATTTTTTGCACCTCTTTATAGGTTTTCCCCTCTCTAATCAACTTTTTAATCAAAGTACGCTGTTCTTCTGAACAATGTCTTGAACGACCCATTTTCCTCAGCTTTCAAATGCATGTTCAACAAGTGTTGGCTTCATCCTTAAATAGGGGCCACCTGATTCACACCTGTTTCTTCACAAAATTGATGACCTCAGTGATTGAATGCCACACTGCTATTTTTTTGAACACACCCCTTTCAACTAATTCAACTAATTGCCCAATTGCACAGCCTTAAGAGCATGCATATCATGAATGCTGGGTCTCATTTGTTTTCTGAGAATCTACTGAACCTACTGGTAACTTGTTTGCCAAGTAGCAATAAAAAAATATACGAAAAACCTTGATTATTCTGGTTAGTCACATTGTACTGCTATTATTTTGAACAATACTGTATGTATATATATATATATATATATATATATATATATATATATATATATAAACAAAAAATTCTTATGCATTGCAATCCTTTACATTTTTTATATTTCCCTGTTGTTAAGTAGCATGTACGTGCGTTGTGGACCCGCCTATACTAACAAGCTCTTTAAATAAAAAATAAAAAAACATTGCACCAGACTTTAGACCAAGTTTGCGTTGGTCAATGGCGCAGTCTATTTTCATCTCCTTAAAAAAGCAATTCGCCAGCAATGCACCTGAACACACCTCTTTTTTAGACCAGCACGCCCATGGTGCGCACAAATGGGTGCAAATGCATTTGTGCTGGAAAATATTGATATTTATTTTAGTGTTTTGCAGGCTGCATATTCACTGTGCTAAAATAAACACGAGCTGACGAGTTAAATTGGGTGTGTAAGATGAGTGATACGGTGCTGAGCTGCTCCAGGACAGTTTTGAAAACCATTTCAAAGGCATGTTCTTAAATGTAACTCTCATAAAATATATTAAATGCATGCATAGTGTTAAGGCAGATTTAATCACCTTTTTGGGAACTCCATGACTCAACTGACCTTGACATTGCATGCACATTGTTTATTTCGTGCTTTGATATGAAAGAATACAGGCTACCATGTATGAAACGTCTTACTATATATATTAATTATATAGGCCTATATATATATTTATATCAACACCGTTTCACCAGTGGTAGTTGGTCCATTACCACATTGGTGGTAAAAAGCTGCCACCGTCACAGCCCTAGTCTCACCAGTTAAGGGAATCCATCAAGATGCATTATTAATTAAAAGTCCTGTTTATAGGCATCTCAAAAGAAGACCTGTTTACTGGTTGATTGGGCTTCCCCTTCAAATGTTGGTGAAATTTTATAGCCTAGAACTCATTAAAGCCAATGCAATGCTAAAAGCAGGGACTTGAAGGGAAAGAATAGTTCAATCAAAAGAGAAATGCTTTTTTTCATCATTCACTCACCATCTTGTTGTTCCAAAACTGCATACCTTTTTGGGGTTTGGGCATGTGCAGGTGACCTTATTTTAATATCTTTACAAATGTTTGTCATATCCAACAATGAGATGTCAAACAAGTGGACTATAAGTGAACTACTGGTTACAATTGTAACCCCAGTTTACTGAGAAACAGCCTGAATGTATGATGGTATAGAGTTTTATGGACTGCAATACAGATGTGTGTCCAAAGAGAGTCTGGATAGCCCCATATCCCTCTCATCTCCCTCAGAGAACATGGGTTACAACAGTAACCTAAAGCTATTCCTAAAAAGGTCACACTGACATAATGTTTTGCAGAGAGAATGTAAAGCAGCACTGCATGCAAGGGGTTGAGAGACTACAGCATGGTGATGTCATAGTGTAACACCAAGATGACATCACAGTGAAGGTTCTGCTTACTTTAGCACAGTGAGACTGGGGAAGTGGCTGGACCTGGGGTGAACACAAGAGCCAGATACATATTTAACCAAACACACCTCAAGAGTTACTCAAACACACATCCTATTATTGTCAACAACACAGAAAACCTTCCCCGTTTATTACGGATGGCCTTTTTAGGGAATGAAAACAATAGGGTCTATCAATAGCATATGTGGATCTGTCCAGTAACACTTTTTTATTTATTTTTTTGTCACTCAGTTTAAAAACAAGCTAAAAATTCCCCAAGTAAAAAGTCATATATTTAAAATGCATTTATTTAATGCTAAGTATAGTTCCAATCTATTAACATATTTACTGACATATTCATTGAGACTGATCTACAAATTATAATTAAACTGTATTTGGAGTACTACTTGTGAACAATGCTAATTTCTTTATAGAAAGCCTAAAATTAGTTTTAATGTCACTACTGATGAGGATTCTATGATATTTTAATAATATCCGTCTTTAAATGCAATAGTGCCTAATCACTCGATCAAATATCCCTCATTTAATCTTTAGTTGGACTTCAGCAATTCTTCCACACAATTAAAGTGCATTATTAGTTGTTCAAAAGTACAACATTAGTTGTTCCAATTTAGCTGACTTTAAGAATAACAAAAGAACAACTGCATTATGCCTTTACAAGTACATAAATATGTAAATGTATTTGTACTATAATTAGCATGAAATAAACACATTTCAAACACATTTTAGCATATTTATTTTTCACTAGGTTGGTTTTACAGTAATGCACTTATGATGAATGTCTATGGGGCATACATTCTTTCAAACAACATAATTTTACACATGCAGCTTTGGTATCAAATGTATTGTGCCTTGCATATAAGTTTTATGTTTTCTGAGTTGTTCTGAGCTGTGTTTTAATTTTAATTAATGATCCAAATAAATGACACCAAAACATTTATGAGGAAATCAAACAGAAATGCCCAGTCCCTTTCGCTCACACTCTTTTGTCTCTAGCAATCCATTATAAATGAAAAAAGTCCTTTAAACCATGGTCGATGCACTGTTAAAGGTGCAGAAACAGTTTAAATGGTTTATAATGGATCCACTGAGTCAAATGTCAGGCCTTCAGAGTGTTAGACCGCAGCAGGCGGTGCCCTCTGATGCTTTGGCTGAGGTTAAGGACTGCAATAATGAGGATGTTCAGAGGGTAAGTGAACATGCATGTGTGCGTGAAGGTTAAGGAAACTGACACACACTAAACTCTATCAGCTGCAGTCCCTGCTGCATTGAGACCGTGCGTCAAATTCACTAAACAATTGAGCCACTTGGTCATGCCATGCAGGCACATTTTTGTCATTTTAAACTGATGCAGATGCCTGAATTGCAATGTTGGAACTAGAGCCCTGCATTTCAGCATGGGCCTGATGGGCCTAAATTTGTAACACCCCTCGGGCCGGGCTTCAGGGCCAATTTTCACTTCATAATTCAGACACGGGCCAGGCCTCAGGCCTGTTTTAGGCTTCTCCTAATTTTTATATTTTAGACATCCATCAATAAATGATTAAAAATAAATGCCATGCTGGTGGAAACAACACGAGACCGTGCTACTGCGACTGTCAAGAGCAGCTATGTTTAGTGTCCCGCAGAAGCAGCAGAAGGGTTTTGCATTCAAATGCACAAAAGAATAAAGCTTGCTGCAAAGCCCCAGCAATAGTAATTACCATGAATGTGTTGGGGGGAAAAGCAAGGAGATAATTGAATTATTTACTAATAAAATAGTGTTTTCTAAGTTCATGTCACAAAGATGAAGATGATAAAGCCATCTCTTCACTGGACGCGCCTTTAGACAGAAGTGCATCTTTACAGATTATGATTATAATGAAAGAGTTTTTGTTTTCGATTTGTTTTATTTAATTAAGTAATCATTTAAAGCTTTTATAGATATATTTGACATGTCTGTGAGGCATGTATTCGCTGAATGTATTTTTCTGAAGTGCTCCTGTTCAAGACGAGACGGCAGAAAGTGCATCATGTTTGTTTTCTTTATTTTATAAAAGCACAATATTTTGTTGATATTGTGAGTGCACACAAATAAAAGACCCTTTACCGTTACAAATTATGTATTACTCTTACCTTTATGAGCAAAAGTGCAAAGTGCAGTTTAGCTTCCTCTCTCCGCACAAACTTGGATATAACGCACTTTCACTATAGTGCAGATTTAACGTTTAAACACTGTTAGGTGATTGAACTGTTTTAGTAGGTATATCTAGATTTGATTTTAGGCAAGTCATGATGGCTTGAGAAGGCAAAGTTGACCAAACATAGGTTATGATCAGCTCCCTGTCTGCCGCTGGCAGCTTGGTCATTACTCTAAAAAACAAAAACTTATATTTAATGAACAAAAAATGCTACAAACGTTTTTCTAAATATATATATATATTGTCATTGCATACAAAACTGAACTATTTATCAGCTGAAAGCAGTAGTTTAAGCCATTTTGGGAGAAAGGGGAAAAAAGATGGGCTCGGGCCTAAATTTGAAGCGGGTGCAGGGCTCTAGTTGGAACAATGCTATACTGTCTCAATAAAGTACGCCAGATTGTTGTAGTCAGATATGGCTTCTATAACTCAGAACCAGTATGCAAGAATAGTAATTGCCCAATTTTCTGGCCATGTTTGCACTGTTACCCGATTTGCATAATTTTGGTGAATCAGATGCTAAAACGATGCAATATGTTCAATAAATAATAAATATTTAATAGTAAATTCCTCTCAGTGTTGACTGTGGGTGTTGTGAAGATGTACCTGCTGTTGCAATTTAGCATCTTTGCTGACACTTTTAGTCCTCCATCTTCTGCTGACCCGCTTTTCTTTCTTTGTCAAATTTACACAGTTACTCTAAATTACATGGACACATAGACACAGGCAAAGCAAAGGGGTGAAAGGGTTAATAGCAGAAAACTGAAGCACCGAAGCCATTGGCAGTAACAAAAGAAAGTGTTTTAAATGTGTAATGAGATTTTATTTAATCAGAAGAGACGATGAGAATGACATCAGTGAAAATACTGAAGGTTGAATTATGCTGTTGTGTTGGAGGGGTTGAAATTAGTTTGAGGGGTTAGTACAGTAGTATAATGTCTGAATTATCTAAAGCTGCTGTATATATTATAGATCTGCATTACACTCTCAACCAATTCCCAATACAGCTATGTAGAGTGATTTATTTTACTTGTACAACCCAATGAAATGTCCGGGTATTAAGCGAATGTAAACAGATGGGATAAAACATCAGATACTGTTGGTGTCAGAACCTGTAAATAGGTTTACAGTGGAGGCGCAGCCAAAGAGAAACACAATCTGTCTACAACACAATCTGTACATATACTAGAAGCTGTGTGTGTGTGTGTGTGTGTGTGTGTGTGTGTGTGTGGATATACCTGCATGTCGGCGAAGTTGGGAGCTGACTGCGTCCTTTGTAAGATCTCCAGACTTTGCAGCAGTTGACTCAATTCTAAAAGACTAGACTGGCAGTAGGCAAGTTCTGAAACACAAACACACATGTTGACTTCTGCAGGTTTGTGTGAGACACAAATTCAGTTTTTTAAAAATACAACAGAGGATCAACTATACAAAAAGACCCCCCCACCCCCCAAAAAATAAATAAATAATAATAATAATAATATCATTTTGTAAAGTAATTGCTTACACTTATTTTAGTCTACTGTTAAGATGCTTCTGATTTTTTTAATTAAACTTGAAAATAACATCAATATACTTATCCCTTTAAACTTTCATTACCACATTGCATCTGAAAATTTTAATTATTTTGTAATTGCAACTCCAGATTCTAGATCTAGACATTAGATTAAATTTTATGGACATCAGCAAAATTACAGTACAAGTAGTACCATGATGTCTAAATTATTTTCCAAAATATTATAACAATAATTTCTATTTTATTATGCCTATACACACACACACATATGGTTTCTTTGTGGTAAAACATGGCACTGATATCTTCTTGACAGGTTTCGGGAGCTATAAAATAAAATCTTAATTACTGAAGTGTGTGTTACCTTCTGTACACTTGTCCATCTCCTCAGACTCCTGTAACCAGGCTGCCACTTTACTCTGTCCATTACTGCAGGATGGAGGCAGCTGCCAGGGCGGACCACTGGGTTTACCCTGCTGAAGAGCACATACACACACAAACACACACGTTTCACAGATGCCTGAAGCTTAAATTTGATTTGTTGATGTTATAGTCAACATGAAACTGCATTTGTGACCAATAAAGCTTCTATTGAGAACTGGAGGGAGAAAAATGGCTGTTACATGCCAGAATGGAGCTAGAAGTGAATGTGAATAAAATGTGGACAATAAAAAGCATACCAATAAACAGTGTCAAATTTGATTTCATGTTAACTTTTAATAAATGTATAATTACTACAGACAAAAACAGGAACACACAAACAGAAGACAGGAATGACCTTGTTTTGGTGTGCGCTGGAAGAGGTGTTCTGGGGTGACTCTGCGCTGGCCGACGGAGGGAAGGTGCGTAACGTGGCATCACGAGGAGAGCGAACAATCTCGTTCTGACGGAACAAACGATGGTGACGCAGCTTGCACACCCAGATGTCAAAAACATCTGGAGACTTCACCTTCAAGGAGAAAGAGATGCAGACAGAGACAGAGTCAGGACACAGCCGTCTCACAGCATCAAGAATAAATGATGGAGCCATGAAAACCAGTTCCAAGGCAGATCTAATGTGACCTTTACATAACAAAAAGAAAAATAGGAATACAAATAAACCCTGAAGACATAAAAGCGTCTGAAGAAATGCTGCTTCTCTCCACAATATGCAGATCAAGCAGCTCACAGACCTTCAGATGGTAAATGTGCTCTTCTGTGTCCAGATCTATGCGGCGAGCTCTTTTCTTGATGGACATCACAGACAGACCCACATCTATACTGCCGTGAAGCTTTCCCCTCTGAATCTGAAACAAACACACACTCGTTTAATACTCGTGTTCTGCTCAAGTTCTTCCAAACCTGTGTCAGTCTTTTTTTTCTGTTAAACACAAAAGAAGTTATTTTGAAGAATGTTGTGAAACAAACAAATAGTCCTCGTTGACTCATACAGCATGGAACAAAATACTATAGAAGTCAACGGGAACCAGACCTATTCTTCACAAGAACTTTTTTTGTGCTCAACAGAAAGACAAAAAATGATGATGAAATGCTCATTTTTGGGATGGACTATCCCTTTAAAGTGCATTTCAAAGTAAAAGGTTTGCACACACACATTCCCTCTGTCCTTGTTGCGTCAGTGCTCAGTGATGTTTCTGCTCCTGAGTCTGAGCTCATCTGAGTCACGCTACAGCGAGAGCACACAGCCAATCACAGCTCACCGTCTCTCTCTGACCAACCTACACAACTCATCATTATTATTCACCGAGCAGCACTGCAAGCACTCCACATTTAAAAGAAACTCACATCTACAGGAGATTTGGAGTACTTCAGGATCCCGTTATCCAAAACGAAAAATCGCTGTGTAGAAGACAAGAGAAAGGCATCAATATATTGTCTTTAAATACAAATTGGTAAGGAATAAAGTTTGAAATATAAGTACAACATTGTTTATCAAAACCGAGAATACACATCAAGATTGTTGGTCTTGTTGGTTTAAGCTGGTCTTCTAGCCTGGCGAAGTTGGTTTAACCAGCCTGTGGTGCGTTTCCCATACAATGACGTAACTCGCTGATTAACCAACATAGTACAATGCAATGTTGTGGAAATGAACTAGTTAGTCATGACTGTTTCCCAAACCTTTTTTGTTTCCCGTCATGTTGAGTGTTGATTTCGTCAACGAAAATTATGACTAAATATCATCGTCAACGAACCTTTATCACGTGATGAATAAGAGATGCAACGTAAATGCTGGTCATGTGATGATGAGTATAATAACATGTATAATGCAATGTTGTTGACGAATAGAAACGACACTAAATGCGGTTTACAAAATAAAAACTATGCTAAAATGTCTCTTTATTTCTGTTGACCAAAACGAGACGAAACGAAACGTTATAACGTTATTTATTCTCGTTTAGTCACGTTATTGTTATTATTATTATTTTGCAGTATTTGTGTTTCCTGTGTCTCACTTCAAGGGCATCAGGTCACACTGCACAGAAGCAGGTGATGTCACTTCCTCAAGCCCCACTTGTGACATTATTGAGAAGACAACAAACAAACAAAGTTAAGTCTGACACAGTTCACTAAAAACTTAAACCGATGTGTGTACTTCTAAGTTTGGGTGATAAAATAAATGTCTTAAATTCAAATCAGAGCATCCTCCGTGTCTGGAATGGATGTATTCTTGAGTCTATATGGTAACAATAATACAATAAAATTACATTGTTTGAAATGGGTTTGGCTAAAATAACATTTTGGTTTCGTTTATACTACTAGGTACTTATACTATATTGACTGATTTAAATAGAACTGCATTACTAAAAAGAGACTAAAACTAGACTAAATGTCATCCATTTTTGTCGACTAAAACTATATGAAAATATTCATGGATAATTCTGACTAAAATAAGACTAAAATGCTCAGAATGAATTTTAGTTGACTGAAAGAGTATGAACGTGACTAAAACTAATAAAAACTCAAATGACAGCTTCACAAAGACTAGACTAAAACTAAAATTAAAACAGGCCGCCAAAAACAACACTAGTCATGTTGCTTGATTTGATGCTTGATTCATCACAACTTCCCTCTTACGTCATACTCCAGGGTTCCCATTTGCACCCTTAAAAAATGGCGCTTATTAGGGATGCACTAAAATACATAGATTAAAATGCATTTATATTTAGATAGCATGGAATATATAGATTGTAACGCATGTTAGATTGCTAATTATGCCCAAGAGCATAATTTTTACAAGCCTGCATGTCTTACTAACAAAAAACTATGCTTCTAAGCACAGGTCGAGAGCTGTAGTTCAAGCCACACAAGCTGTTTGTGAATGTTCGTTTGAACTATGGTTTCAGGAAACACCGAATCCTTGAACTATGATTGGTAACGATGAAACTTTCAACCATAGTTGGCTAACGGTGCTTTTGGGAAACGCACCCCTAACCAGTGGAAACCAGCTGGTGGTAGTCATATCCAACCTTGTGCCAGCCCTTCAGAGGCCATTTCCTCCTCTTCAGCATAAAACCTTCATGTTTGTCTGGCCTCAGGATATGAGTGTGACCAATCCTTAGCCCCTCGATGATTTCCCAACTATCCGTCTCCTACAAAGGGAAAAACAAGATGAAAACCGTGAGAGTGTTTGTATGGGTATGAATGAGTGAATATACACAGTGAAGTGTTGTAGCAGCTACATTAGTTTGAGGAGGGGGGGGGGGGGGGGGGGCATCACAGTAAAAAAAAAAAAAAAAAAACGTTTTATTTTGAAATTGTTTACGTCTAATTTCACCAACTGATCAAAATGGCAAACTCATTAGAAACCTCATCAAACAGACATCAGACCAGAGCGAAACACACAAATCATGAGATAGGAGAGGACTATTCCTACAACTAGATCTACACACTTTTAGATGATAACATGAGTGCTGCTTGCCCATTGCATGCACAACACCTGCAGAATAAGTTGCTTTTTCTGATTTATCCTTCATTCTGAAAAAGATCTGCACAAACTACACTGAAATATTCATTTATATATATACAGTATAATCAGCATTTTATAATAAACTAATGCAATTCTGCCTTCTTACTGTTGATTAGGCTTTAACATTAATTAAATCAAGTACAAAAGAACCGCGGTCCAACGGATCTCAAACCTCATAGTTCAAATCATATGACGGATTTTAAGATGCTTTTGGATCAAATATAATGTTCACTTCAGCAACTGTATTTATAAGAAAACTTGTCTTGTACGTCTACATTCAAGCGCAAGGAAATGTGAACGAGACTTGCAGTATAAAAACTACTGAACTAATAGTTTACTGAGATTATACAGTACTTCAACTGTACATTCATAAACTAAAAAGTGGGTATGAAGTAATTTGCTACCATTAAACCTGAAGTACACTTAAAAGTATACGTTCATAAACTAAAAAACTAAAAACTGGGCCAATTTAGTCTCAAGAAGTACTGAGAGAGTAAACTTACACGCTAGACCAATGATTTTGTAAACTTGATTTATACACTGATTTTTATTTACACTTAGAAAAATATGCTTGAACGATACTTGAGTGTACTTAATAAAGAACGAAGACAGCTGCGTTAGCAAACATCGCTAGTTAGTTTCCATTAATGACAACTATCATTCTCCTCCCACTGTCACCATGGTAACAGCTGACAGAGAGGTGAGGTTCATCTGAAGTGTATTAATCAGTATTCATCTGTGTTGATCGACCGCTCTCACATTAGCTGTGTTATATTTTGTAGCTTTTTTATTTAATGCAAAACAAATAATTAAATATTTTATTCTTTTAGTGAAAATGCTGGATATATGTGGAGTAAGAAAGAAAAAAATTGTGTATTATTCAGCTTGTTACGTGATTTCAAGATGTTGGCTAGCTCTTATTAGTCTAAGGTTACTAAGATGACATCATCATCATAAACATATCATTACATTTTAAAAGTACACCTGTGAACTTGTGTATATATATATATATATATATATATATATATATATATATATATATATATATATATATATATATATATATATATATATATTGTATTGCATAAATTGTATTATTAATCACTATAAAACAATGTGAAACTATTTTCAGTGCCTAGATGAATTGTTAACTCCCACTTGAAATGTATTGTCTTGATTCATCCTGGAGTTGGTTGGTTTGATTGTTAATCCACATGGACAAACAGAATCTGAAAATCATTTCTTGAACGACTCTGAAGATGTAGCACAAACTCTGTCAGGTCTTACTTGTCGACTGTCTCTCTGAGATGAGGAGGAAGAGGATGCACTTTTGTGAGTGGGGGTGGAGCTCTTGTGTGAGGGGGTGGAGCTCTTGTGGATGGGCGTGGCTCCCTTCTCCTCCAGGCTGGTGGCTCGGCTTTGATGACGAGACATGATAGCGGCTGCTGAATACTGTCTCTTCTCTCGACTCTCTCGTCCTTTCTTATTTAGCGTCTCTTCTTGTCCCTCCAAAGCACAGCATGACCAGTGAATCCTTGTGCAGCCAAACTACTGAGCACTTTCACCTGAAACACAAACTGTGAGAATTAGAAACATGATGACGGAAGTCAGAGAGAGATCTTTAGCAGTGTGAAGATGTCTAATTTCTCATGGTTCAGTTTTCATACTGGCTCTGTGGTCACTGTTTCAGTTCACTAAAAACTTAATGTCGTAATCACTTGATACAACGATTACGAAATATGAGAGAAGTATTGAAAACATTTAATGTAACACTGTATTCAGTCTCTTTAGAGACAATTATAATATGCAATCATAAAATGCATTTAAAATAAAATACATTTAAAAAGGCTTGGCGATATTTTTTTTTTTCAAATGTTATTCCTTGAATATTAAATAATGTTCATTTTCATTTCATGTTGACATTTCCAGCTATAAAAGCAGTCAAAAGCCATTTTTCTTATGTATGCTTTTTTTCCTTCCAGCGTATTGGCCTTTTCTGTCTTTCTTACTGACAAATCAAGCAGCACATCTTGTCTCCTCAAAGCCAGTTCATACGGCCACAGCAATAAAATGCATGGATTATGAATAACACTAGAGGTTGGAAATTGGATGATCATTGATCAGGGAAACTGTCCAGTGAGCATCGAGCAAGGATCATTATGTATTTCGCCTCGTCAGTGTCATTAAGCATCACTCTATGGACCGTACAACAGTCCTTGAGTTACAGGCTTCACTAGGGTTGACGATCACAAGGAATTTAATGATAGAGGTTCGGATTCCAGTTCAACTTAATGATTTTATTAACAATAGTTTTAACAGACCTGTGCCCCAACCTACATACTAAACAAAAAAACAACAACGATATTTTAGTAGAATGTTCTTTCTCTTTTTTTCCTTTTTTTAATTAATATTTAGTACAACAAAAATTGTATATTTAACTGAAGAAAAAAAAAAACTGTTTACACTCACTTAAATCACATGTAACACAAACCGTGGCATACATTAATAACTCACGAGTTCCTGACAGACTTATAAGTCTTTTTGAATTTTTAATTCATTGACATTTTTAAAATGCAATATCAAGATGCAACATAATACAAAAGTGTAGCATCATTAAAAAAAACAATAATTTATGCCAGAAATAATATTTTAGCAGATATTGTAGTCCAAACTGACTTATAAATAAAATTATTAGTGTTCTTAACAGACCAAATTCCAATGACAGAATATAAGTGCAAAGCATTTTTTTCTAAACATCAATATACCTATTACAGAAATAACATACTTTAAGAATATACTGAATGTAATATTCTTAAAGAATGTAATATACAAAAAAAACAATGTCTCATAGACGGTGCTATTACTGAAGTGATGGTGTTCACTACCTCCTGGGGTAGGGCACCTAGAACCTCTGTGTCCTGTCCAGGGACCAGACATGGAGTTTCCAAAGGTCTGGACGTTGGTGCCAAACGGTGGCCCATCTCTGAGTCAGTAGATCCCTCCTCAGAGGAATGGGCCAAGGAGGGGGTGTCATGAGGAGCACTAGTTCGAGGAACCAGGTCTGAGTGGGAACTCTAGGCAGCTGCAGGCCTGTCCAAGCCACAAGCCATATAGGCACTGCCGTTTAGACCAGACGAATGCTTACAGGCCCGGGAAGGAAGCACCGAAGGTGGTGATGGAGGAGGAGCCCACCGGCCGGTTTCTGGCAGTAAAAGGTGCCGTACACGAGCTGGTGAGCACGTCAT
Source organism: Carassius gibelio (assembly GCF_023724105.1). Classification (NCBI taxonomy): domain Eukaryota; kingdom Metazoa; phylum Chordata; class Actinopteri; order Cypriniformes; family Cyprinidae; genus Carassius; species Carassius gibelio. The sequence goes on along the minus strand of NC_068404.1, from coordinate 4,773,210 downwards.
GCACTTCTGGGAAGAAAGGCACCGGGGCAGGGTGCTGAGAACCAGCGCGAGCCACCTTGAGAAACCAATCATCCCGCCTTGAGGTCTTGGGATGCGGTGGAGATTTCCACTCTAGCCCTACCCTCACGGCGGCCTGGGAAAGCATAGCTATCATCTCTGGATCAGATTCAGGCATTGTCAAAAAGCTAATCTAATTAATTAAAAACATAGTAGTAGGCTATGTTTTTCTGAGACGGTAGACGCTGAAATCACAGCGAGCGTCACACACTTCAGTAACATTATTTCACGAGATCACCCTTACATTTAATCTAAAAGCGAATAGTGGGCATATTTTGGCATGCTGTCCTGGAGGAGGGGTTTGGGCCCGAAGCATAGCCTGACCCCAAATAACTCCCCCTATCCCTAATTTGGGATAAATAGATTAGAAGTGAGGAGTTGGGGTGGAGGAGGGATGCCAAAAAACTGTTGTGGGACAGGAGGTAGGAAGACTGGAAATATATACGCTTGTGTGCTAGTTAAGATGATTAGCTAAACGAGATGCACCTGTGCCAAATTGGATGATTATCTGATCGTGCTCCTCCCGAACTTTGTTAATAAAACCTCATATGTGTAAAAAGTGAAACCTACGTCTGCGCCATTCATTTACAAAATCACGCAGAAGATGCAGGATTTATATTTAAATAGACTTTTGCGGTTAGTCCTAGCAAGACATTATTACTTAATTGCTTACTTAAGTATTTTTAAGAAATGGTCATGAAAGTGTGCTGTCTTCAAGTATACTTCGGTGGCCTTTTATTTCATTTATATTATCTACAAGTACAGATTTTTTTATTTAAATATACACATACACTGAAGCTTACTTCCTGTTAAAATGATATTTAGTCAAGTGATCCTGGAGGAAGTGTTTCAGTTGTTATAATTGGAGCTGGCAAACCTAAGCTTGTATGTGCTATAGCTACATGAAATGCACTGTTCAAATGTGCAAGTGTTTTGAGGAAAGTATAATGTATGTTATTTTGGACACCCTGTAAGTACAGTGTAACCATGAGTGTGAATGTGTGTCCTACTGTACATGTTACAGTCTCTGCATGTGTCTTCCAGCAGCAGGATTGATTAGTCATGCAGTATGGAGATGCTCTGACCAGCTTAATTAGACCCAAAGGAACACACACACTCATCCTGATGATCTGGCGCTACAGTTGTGTGAGACAGTTTAAGAAAAGCAGTTTCAATAGTGGGCACAGTTACAAGTGAGATAACAGGATACATCTGTATTGGCCTTCCTAACACAAACATGCTTAGCAAGCACACTGGGGGAACACAAACACTGCATGAACACACACATCTATAATTGAAGGGCTTCCACCCCTCCTCCAGCACATTAACCGCGCCGTGGGAGCCTTGGGGATACGTGGGGAAACACGCATCAGAAGCTAGAATCGCTACATGAAGAGCTAATGTCTCTATCGGCAAATTTTTGGCCATTTTCCCTCCACAACTGCTTCATACTCTGACAAATGAAACCTGATCTGAGCTCAACTAACATCTCAATGTTGACTGATATACTGAATTTGAAGCACAAACTTGTTAATTGATTTATTTTTCTCTTTTCTTTTAGGTCTTGTCACAGTTTACACAAGTGAGAAGAAATTTCTCCATCAGCGACACACACACACACACAAGCAGTCAGTGTGAACTTGTGAAACACAGCTGATATAGTAGCAGCAGACTCTCTGGAGACGGTCCAGTAAGGTTGTCTGCAGTTAATGAAGCAGGTCTCAGTGTTTATTTTTACTCTTACTCACCTTCTCAGCTTTAACACTTCTATAGGGGTCGACCATTACCTTGTTCTCTTTACACCAGAAATATATCGGTTATCGGTCTACTTGATATGTAACAATCTGTATCGGCATCAGCCCTAAAACACATATCGGTCGGCTCCAACACCTCAAGATTGAGAGTGAAGGTGAAATAGTTATATTTACCATGATGTTGAAACCATGCGTCAATATTGATATCTATTTGCTCTCAAATACACAAAGTTTCACCAATGACATGCAGAAGAAAAAATATATATTGTGACTACAAATTAAGGATTTGTTCTAGTAAGGATGGTTAATAATGTTCAGTCAACATCGATAATTATCATGATAAATTTCTTTCAAGTTTAAAGACAGATTTTTTGCTCCTGAGTAAAAGCTGTAGAAAACCTGCCATTTAATTGTGGTTTTAAAATGCCCCATTATGGATTTTTGAAAATGACCTTTCTTACAGTGTGTAACACAGCTCTAAGTAAATGAAAACATCTTGCAAAGTTTTAAATCTGAAAGTACAACATATACATTTATTGTCTCTCAAAGAAAGAGTCTACTCTGAATCATTGAAACAAGTCATTTTTAAAACAAAACCCAAGCTGTTTCATCTTGACGTCAACATGAAACATATTTCCCGCCCACTTGTTGGTCTTTTGGCACTGTTCTGAATGAAAATGCAAATTCATTCTTCGGCATTAGGTGCAATTTTTGGAGTGGTAAAATAGCTGTTTACCTGGTAACGCTGTACATAAAACAGCGCTGCACTCATAAATGCTGCTTTATTCACAAATTTGGATTTTTGTAAAAAATAACCAACAAAATCAGGGCTTGAATTTTGGCGCAGAATTGTGCATAACTCTACTGATTCCCGCAGTCCCGCAGAAAGACGCTTGCGACAGATGCATAGACTGTATAAAAACTTGGACGTATGTCCGTGATGTCACCCATTGGTTTCCGAAGAGCGTTTATAAAAAGCCAAATGTGGGCGGAGGCGGCCGTTGCCATTTTGGCAGCGCGTCACCAAGCATCACTCATGGATAATCGAAAAAGGGCAAAAGGTGGAAGTTGGTTGCTGAAACCATGCCCACCTAGCTCGACAGCGGTGACGGCAGTGGCAATTCACCTGTCATTCAAGTGGCCACACCCTTAATTATGCAGAACTTTAAGGCTTAATATAATTTAAACGGATAAGTTATAAAAAAAATTCACTCCCCTCACAGTTGTCATGAAGGGTAAAATTAGCTATATAGACCAAAAACATTTTTTGCACCAGGCTGTAAACATGTTTTTTTCTGCTGTAAAGTTGGGCATTTTAACATGGAGAGTCTATGGGACTGACTCCCTTTTGCAGCCAGCTTCTAGCGGGCAGTAAATTAATTAAAGTTTTAGTCAGTGGAAGGTTGCCGCTTGGACAGATGGTGGAATGTATCATTTGCACATGCTTTTGAGTCTTATAATTTTAAACATTTAAGTGCTCGATTTAGTAGTGCTCTCTGTAATGTGAGGCCCTTTCTATGAGATGCCTCACAATCACGCACGAAAAGTGCGCGCACATAGAGATGCACACGTCTGAGAGTGCACATCTTTGCGCATAAACAGCTAAATACATACAAAAATATGTCAAAGTGCCCATCTTGATGAATATTCATGGAAACATTTGATTTATACTAAACATTGTTGTTATACAGGCTATTAAGTTAATGTAAACAGTTGAGAAACAAAACGTGTAGCAGTTTGATCTGTGCATGAGGTCTTAAAGAAACAACAAAATACTCCTGCTACTCTGTCATTGAAGTTTATTTATACATAGAATAAGAATAACCAGTTATCTTAAAGTTAAATAGATTATTCTGCTTATGTGGTATTTATGTACCTGAATATTACTGTAAACCTATATGAAAAACTTAAAGCACAGTTCATTTAATTTGTATCTTGTTATTGTATTTTTGTGCCATTACTTGTCATCAATCTATTCTTATTTTATCACTGACTGTTCACTTGTCTTTCTTAGTTAAAATAAATTCAAATCAGAGTTAGAAAGTTTTTTTAAGTATCTTCCTCACAATATAAATATGAATCAACAACATTAGTGATCGACCGATGTATCTGTTTACCGATATTTTTCCCGATATTTAAACATTTTTCCATAATCGGGTATCGGTTTTGTAATATCGGATTCGCCGATTTACGGCGCCATCTTGTGGCCGTTTTGAGATTTCCGCCATTGCAGCCCGGGCGTCTGAGGAGATCAGTCAACAACAATTCAGTGCACAGGTAAAGTATATGTTCTACTTGGTTTGCTTTAATTAATCAACTTTATTTAACATAACAGACATGCACAAATGAGATCTGAGACATAAATTCCTGATATAGTTAATTTATGCAGCTTGTTTCTAAACAATTGAGACGAACTCATTGAGTCACGTAGTGTTCGTCATGTCCTGCTCCAATAAAGACGTATCTTTACATGAATTAAATAAAACAGACATGAATGAGTGCATGTTGAAAATAAAAGCGTTGAATTTAATTCTCTATCTGTTGTATTTGCTCACCATTAGTCTAGAAGAGAAAGTTCGTTCATATTAGCAACTGACGGATGATCTGGAGGCTTAAGCACGGCCACTGAATGAAACTTTTGACAAGATTATCTTGTTTAAACACCCTAGATTATATTTTCATTTACTACATAACAATTATTTCGCTAATACACATATAAATATAGCCTACCGCTTTGTGGAAATTAATTATTTATTATCTCCATGCGCGATCGCGGTTTATTAAGTTATAGTCAAACAGCACTTTGTCAGTTGGCATTTCATGATTAAACATTAGATTAAATTTAGATCATAAAATGCCAACTGACAAGTGTTGTTTAACTTTATATAGTCTCGGGAAAAAAAGTTTGTTCATATTGCTCAGCACCTGACTGGGTTGATGATCAGGAAGCCTCAAGCAATGCCACTGAATGAAACTTTTGACAAGATTATCTTGTTTAAACACACTAGATTATATTATCATTTACTACATAACAATTATTTCGCTAATACACATATACATATACCGCTTTGTGGAAATTAATTATTTATTATCTCCATGCGCGATCGCGGTTGATTAAGTTATAATCAAACGGCACTTTGTCAGTTGGCATTTCATGATCTAACGTTAGATTGAATCTAGATCATAAAATGCCAACTGACAAGTGCGGTTTAATTTTATATAGTCTCGGGATAAAAGTTTGTTCATATTTCTCAGCACCTGACTGGGTTGATGATCAGGAAGCCTCAAGCACGGCCACTGCATGCAATTTTTGAAGGAAGCAGGCTTACAGGGCAGAATGCTGAAAGACTCTGTTTTCTACACTAAAACCTAGTTCTGCTTAACTGGGAGTATTAAGTTACACTACTAAATAGCTATGCACTCCTAAATAGCCCTCCCGCCCCCACCAATATGTTAGAATCATTTTTGTGCTTAAATTTTTTGGACTCAGACCCCTCTATTTATTTGTGTATAAATATAAAGTTTTTTGTATGCAAGGAGGGAGTGATTGTTATAAATAAAATGTTTTTTTATTTTTTCAGCTCATTTGTGTTGTAATAATTGTCAGAAACAGAAGTATAACAGTAAATAAATATCGGTTCTGCATATCGGTTATCGGGTACATAAACATGCAAATAATCGGTATCGGTATCGGTTATAAAAAATCAATATCGGTCGATCACTAAACAACATTATAAATAGTAAAACACAAATACCCTGGGTGACGAAATATATACTGTAGGTTGGATTATTTAAGTTAACAAATGTAAAAAAAAAAAAATACCCTAACTCCCCTCTCAAACTCCCCATTTTCCAAAACAAAATATAGGCCCTGAAAATAATATCAAAGTATATCTCTTTTAATCAAATCACATCCATGTCAGTTTGCTTCAGTTTATTCATTATTATAGTGCAAAACTATTATTTGAACTATTCAGATGTAAACAACTATCTCCATTTATAATGTGAAACATCAAGATTTTAGAGTAACCACACATCTGTACATACTTCGAATCCAATATAAAACAATATAAACAAAAAAGAAGCAAATATTTTACAGTTTTGTGCTATTTAGTTGCTCTGGATCTGAGTAGCATATGCTGTTCAAGCAGGTCAAAGCAGCAAACACTAGATTCAAGGCCAGAATGCTCCATTATCTCAGAGAGGACCAGCCTGTTCCACTGGAATATTCCACTGTGAATCAGAAGAGAAGTGAGCGATGGAGGCCAGCAGGAATGTTTTTATGAAGTAGATTATGCTAAACAAGGACACAATGCACATTAGCCCAGAACAGCTGATGACAAATGAAGAAGTTGCTCCAGCTCTGTCACTGTACATTAGCACAGCATAAAATACTTAGGTCCTCTTCACACAAAAACACAAAGAGGAAGCAAAAAGATGAGAACTGTAGGCAGTAGTATGGAAAGTGGAAGGAAAAAAGAGAAGTGGTCCATTTATATGTATAATTAGTAGCTCTCTGGTAGACTTATCACCACTAACGTAACCATGAACTGCAAAAACAATGACCGTTAGCAAGCAGGTTTCCTGAATATTTCCTACTGGCTAGATTTCTTACACCCTGAAAAAAAAAAAAAACATTTTGAATATGCATTGTTCATGTTCTGCATGTCTCTGTGTGGATGAATGGGGCAGTTTGGAAAGGTTATGTTTACTAAACACTAGTATTGTCCCGGTACCAAAATTTCAGTATTCGGTACCAGTACCAATGAAAATCCACGGTTCTCGTTACCAATTTCGGTACCAAAAAAACCCACTAAGACATCCTAATTAAAAAATTTGACTATACTTCCATTTAATCCAAACTGTGTATATATTTAATTTAAAAGGGCTTTTAAATTTTAAAGCCAAGAATAACAACTAAGTTCGCTTAAAATGGCACGTTAACCATTAGTACATTCTCTAGCACGCATATTTTAGATTCAAAATTCATTTAAATGGCTCTGCTGTGCAAAAATAGTAAATATCATCATGTTTTTTTTACCCTGATAAAAGTTATAGGAACATTAAATAGTTAATAATGAAACTTAACTATTAATTCTAATGCTCATTATATAAGCGTTGGCCGCACTTATGCTAACGATTAACTACTCTAATAACAGTGTCATTTCAATCTGTCATTCCAATTAAATATTTAATAAAATTCAAAACAAAACAGACTGTATTTGTGGTGGCATATATATGCAAATTCGTTCTCTGCCAGTAGGAGGAGTTTGTAGAGCGTGTAGTGAGAGTTTCCCCGGTAACGGCTGTAATCAGATAAGCGCTGAGCCTGCGCTCACAAACGCTGCTCAAGCATTACACGCAAGATGAAATTAAAATGACATTCATAATTTTCTGAAGAACGTTGGTTTTCTTCAGAAATACAGGGATATAAATAGACCCGCACAGGGTTTTGACTTTGACTCGTGCATTGCTAATGTAATGGAAAATCTATTTGTAGTGGTCAGATTTGATATTGTGGCAGACCGCCACAAATAAATCAATGTATGGGAAATACAATGAAACTTGCATGCTTTCATTTGATCTTAGTTGGATGTTTCCTCATTTTGATGTCACCATCTCTCAGTGTTTTTATGAAGAAAGTACATCTCCGCACTTTTCAGGTAGCCCATCAAGAACTGGGTTGACTGGGAACTCGGTACCACCGGTACTAAAACAAATATGGTACTGTACTGTATTTTTTCATCATTTCCGCTGAGTGTCGAACATACAAACCGCTCTGGGCAGAAGACGTAGGATATATGCAATCGCACATAGGATATATGCAATCGGTGATTAGTGATGAACATGGAAGCACAGAGGAAAGACGGAAAAACAAAACGCTTGTCACCAATTACAAAAACAAAACAAGGATTTGTATAGAAGAATGGATTTCGATATAAGCTAAGAGGAAACTGGGTTTATCATCTGCTTAGAACAGTTTGCTCACATGACATAAAACAGAAGTGAGAAAAAGTATTTATAATATTTTAAATATGGATATTTTTCTTACAAAAAACACATGGATTCGCTACATGAAGAGGCCTTTATTCACCCCTCGGAGCCGTGTGAGGCACTTTTCATTAAGGATGTGTGCCCCATTCAACTCCCATTCAAGTGCTTAGAAGTGGGCAAATTTTCATTTTTGGGGGGTGAACTAACCCTTTAAAAAGGAGTCCAAAAAACAAAAAACATAATACAGATCTTGGGTTAAAAATAAAACAGATTACATAGGGCCCTATGGAAGGATATTTTACAGGCAAAAACCTGGAAATGAGTAAGCATTTTAGCAGTACTAGGTCCAACATCCTTAAGTCCTTAACATCCTTTTGGTATCTGAAATGCTTGAAATAAGGTCTGTGATTAACATGAGCTCAAGATATTTTGATGTTTTACTCTACAACATAAAATACCGCAGTAATATCCACTTACAGATTTTTTTAGGCCTTTTAATTTGTCTTGAAAAAGGCAAGTGAAATTGGACTACTATGTTATTGAGGACCTTAAACATCACATCACACTGAACAGGTAAACACTAACCTAACCGCATCAAACGGCTGAGCTACAGACCATGTCACTCAAGACCACCCTCTTACTGGCCTTAGCATGGGTCAAACAGGTTTGTGACCTGCAAGCGCTCTCTGTTAGCATGTCTGGAGTTTGGGCCCAACAACTGTAAAGTCGATCTCAAACCGAGATGTGGTTATGTACCTAATCAGACAGTAACTGAGCTCAGCACCACCACACAGATCCCACCACCCCTCCACAACACTGCACACGCATTTACATTTATAAAAAGGGGGAAAGATATCTCAGCCCCCTACATGTACTTTTAGGAAGAGGACTGTAGCATTTACATCATATTTGTAAGAAACAGACCTGTAAGCAACTGACCTCTCCATCAAACTGAACCAACACAAAGTTCCTTCTTAAACATACAGGTATTCAGTTACATCTGACACAGCCCATCTCCACAAGCAGACAGCCACCTAACCTATAATTAATGCAACAGTGCAACAAAAATGGTAATTAGGCAACGCACTAAACAGAAGTCCTTAATAGTCTATAACACGTCATTATGAAATTAACCCAAGATAAACCCTCACAATTTTTTGCCTTATCTTAATATGTTACCAAGAGCAGCACAGGTAGCTAGTACAATATCTCACACTGGATTCACAGTAAATGTTAAATATTAATGTCCCAGGACTGTCCTGTGAATTGGGTTGTGTAATTCAGGAGTGTATCCTGTGAGATTAGCTCTTAGTATTCCTGGGGCCCAACCAGGTTCTGTACTGCAACAATTAATATTTATTTATTTTATTTTTTTTATGAAATCTTTCTCAGGAGCTTCTCTAGAAGCGTTTCATCTTCGGTTGCTCCTAAGGAGCTGCTTCGTGAGCTTGTTTTTTTTTTATTATCAGGCATGTGATTCTGAAGCATTTAATTTCCACTCATTTCTCAGATTGTAATAAGACTTTACAACATTACACAGTAATGGCTCTCATTTTCAGATTGGATACGATCAAAGGTAATGACAGTTTAGTCAGATGTTAATTCAATAATAGCTATGTTAACTTATGTGCAAAACTGGGATATTGCATAAAACATTTGCAAATAAAGCACAGATTCCATCCAATGAGTCAAAGAGAACAAAATTGTCACTTCCTGATAAACTACCACTGAATATAATAATTTTCATATGTAACAAATTACTTTAGTTTCAGAGAGAGCAGACGTAAAACAATAAATGCGGTCATTGGTCATTGTAAAAACAATAAATGCGGTCAACAAGATCGGTCCACTAGTTAGTCAAGTTTTCCCATCTCATAGCGTGGTGTCACATGAGTTTTTCAATGCTCATGGTGGAATTTATTCGGTAAATGTGTTTCCATCATCATTTTTCTTAGCAGATAAAAAGTTTATCCTACTCAGTTGTGCGCATATGTTTTTTATGCCCATTTTTAGAATTTATGCGCATCTTGGCATTTCCTTCCAGCATTTTTTTATGCGATAATCCAAAATGTGCATAAAAATAGGTGGATGGAAACATTGCTAATGAGGGTTCAGACTGTGAGCCATTTGTGACTGATGAGTCTGAGACTTTGAGATCGAGTTTAAAATGAATCAGCTCACACAACATTAATTTGCAAATCGGACTGGAACTAGTTCTGAATAAATTTAAACATGTAAAAGTGAGTGGTAGCTTTTAACTGAAAGTGTCCTGAATACTACTGTTGTCATTTTAAATCGCACAGGGACACATTTCCACAACATCCCTGTTGTCCGGGACTCTTTGGTATTGACAGTTGTGAGTGTGATTAAATAAAAAATAAGAAAATGTATTATAAATGATTATAAGACAGAGTCATATTAACATTGCTATACAACTGCACATAAAATTAAAAAGGATATTTCATAATAATTGTATTAGTAGTAAAATTGAAATACTTGTGACTTCATTTATGCACTTTCAAGGGTTAAACCAAGGTTTATTTTGGTGGGAAATTGCAGAGAGTATGGATGTGCGATATGAATCGTCTTCATTGTTTTAATGATATGCAAGCTAACAATATCAAGTCACTAACATTGCAAAAAACAAACAAAAACACATCTTGAGAGTCTAAAGCAATTACTGCCTGACGAAGCTTAGAATGCAGTTAAAATGTCCATATAAAACAAGTTATGAAAGTAAAAAAAAATACATCCGTTTTCCTGAATATGGTGTGGGAGAGTAGTCGCGAACTTGACATTAAGTTATGGATATGAAAAAAAATTATGTTTAAATAAATGGATTGGTATACATTTTTTGATTGGTTTGATTAGAATTACTAATCAATTAATACTAATTAATTTCCAACCCATTCCAAAAATGAAAATGTCTCAATATTCCATTTTCATTCAGTGCATCAGTAACATTTATAAAGTCTTTCAAAGCATCTGATATAGATTTCCCTTGACTCAGCACAATCCTCCCCGCTAGGAATAACGGGAAAACCTTCCCCCACCTGACTGACACTGCTAACGGAAATAGGTTCGTTCTTCCATTTATCTCACATGTTAGCATACAGGTTTTCCGTAAACTGTCCTCAGCAACAATGGAGACTGATGAAGACCTTTGTACTTGAAGAATGTTGTTGTACTCAACTGTGCCTGCTAGATTATTGTACTGAGCAAACCAACACAATGACTAGGTCACATTTGGTGCGAGGTCTGTGAGGGGCCCACGTGCCCCCATACTGTGTACAGATCAGCTTCACTGCGAGTTCCAGTCATTTAAGACCTCATAAATGTCACTGTGAGTCAGCACTGGTGACGATCAACAGTACAGGACTCAATACGCATGACAGTCACAACTTCTATTTCCAGTTCAACAGAATAAAATTAATAATCAAAAAACAGATTTAATGTGCATTTTATTTAAATCCAAACAGGTTCACTGGTTTGAAATAATAAGGAATTTGTAAAATCAAGAAAATCATCTCTGAAGGTTTTGAAAATTAATTACGCAATAAACTGCAACAATTACCATATGGTCCTGGAAAAGTACTTCATAACATTTCACATTGTGTGTTGTTTGACGGAGCTGAAGGGGTGGCATCACGTCACAGGTCTCTCTTTCTCTCTCTCTGTAGTGTATGTAACGAAATTTGGCACCGACTGATTTAACGTGAATCAGTACTCGGTAGTACCGGAGCAATTTGGTCAGTACCCTGAAAAGTACCGAGTTCGGTACCCAACCCTAGTTTACAGATTTAAAGACTTTGCCACTGATGACATGTTTTTATGTTTATGCTGCACAATACACAACTAAATGCGTAAAAGGACAGTATAAATAATTATAATCAGTAATTATGTCCACACGTGATGCAACCAATGCCTCGTTTGTAATGGGTTTTATTGGTTTTCTCTCGTCGCGCCGGAGTCACAGTATAGTAAGAGCACACCTCTCTTTACAGAACAATGGGAATTGTAAAATTGTACGTGTTTCAGAAGGAGTGGCATAGAGGAGCTACAATAAACGTATATTATGTGGAAAATAATGTGTTTTGTACCTTAAACCACAGAAACACATTGGATTACACCAAATACACAGTTAGTCAATAGTGAGATCTGTGCCCTAAACTAAAGTGTGACTCCATTTATTTTAATGGATTCACAGATAAGGACTATTTTGGTGTTTATTTCAGCAGAATCAATGATTGGTGAATTTCTAATCAGGATTTTGGGTCGTGTAGTTCTTTGTTACTTCGAGTATTAAAGTCAGTCTTTTTAAGATTAAGTCACATGTAGCTTGTCTAAAGTTTTGTACACAAATTGCTCATGCCCCCATAATAAATAAATAAATATATAAATAAAAAAAATAAATGGTATTTTTTCACCTGCACTCCTTCACTTGTTACTGTAATATTTGAAATCATTAAAATAATCAGCCCAAGTGGCATTTGTTTCAGATGCTGAATTTCAACAGCATATTTCTAATGATTAAAGATGTTCTTCAGCAGATATGTAGTTCAGTTGTTCACTGGGGACACTGCCTGGGGACGAAATGTTTTTGTGCCCGTCTCTTTTTTTATTGTTCTAAATTGCTTCTTGCAGTGTAAAGACCTGAAAAACCATCAACTGTCGCCATAACTGTTTCCTTTTCAACAAATAATAATGCTTGTTACAAAATATCTCCAAATCATTTCCTTATATCACCTGTTTGACTTTTATCCTTGAAAGAAAATAGATGTCTTGCTGTGGGTCTTTCACTTAATAATTGCATAGATTATTTGTATTTATACACACATTTGCATAGATTATTCATATTTATATGTACATTTGAATTTTCTCATGAAAACTTTTCTGCCTAATTCACAACACTTGCGTCCGCGCATAAATTTGTTCTTAATCTCATCCTAATGCTAGTGAATTTGAAATATTCTAAATAACACGCCATGTACATACATATATTAACATATTTAACGTATATAATGAAACATACAGCTTATATATAGTTTATACAGTATATTATATAGATCATTAAGAGATTGTGATTTTTACGTATACATGTGCTTTCAGCTTTCTCTAATTTTTCTTAAATTTATAATACATTTCAGCACAAAAGTTTAAGTGAGTTATGATTTGTTCGTGAAAACGTTTGTACGCAGGTTTCATAAAAATGTGTGCATACATAATATGCTTAGTGAAAGAGACCCTTTGTTTTTATCACACTGGTGACTGGCTCACAACACACAAGATTTTTATCACACAATGACTGGCTCACAACATGCAATGTTTTCAGCATGTGGAAGCACGTATGTGGACATTTTCAATGAATAAAAACCAAACATCATTCCGTTCATCACAGACTTCTCAGGTTTAAATATAGAGCACAATTTATGGACCACTTATATAATTCTCTCATGGTGCTTTCTAGAGTCTGTCAGCTCGAGGTCACTTTGTCCTTTCACCATATGGGAAACAACAGTGTGATAATACTGCTTAAAATCTTTTGTGTTCCCCAGATGAAAGAATGTCACACAAAGTACATTTTCATTTTTGATCAATTATTTCTAAATTGTGCCTTCCACTGTGTTTCTAAGAACTGTTTCCTAAGCACTTCCTCTGAAGTCGATGATGTTGAGGGGAGCTGTGGTTTTAAGTCTATTATCTCCACCATCTTTTGATCAGTTCCAGGCAGTTATGTTTCTTTAGCTCACCAGCTGTTCCTCCTGTCTGCACGCAGATTAGTCACCGTAGCTTATGAGGCCAATCAGCGCTGTGTCATCTGCAAACTTAACAGAGGGGTCGACGGAGGTGCAGACGTTTATGTCAGGAGACAAAGAAGTTCCAGCGCTGGTGTGTGCCATCTCAGCCTCACGCAGTTTCCTGTCAGTTAGGAAGTCTGTTCTTGAGCAGTAGAGAGCTTTGTGGTCCTCTAAGGGTTTTGGATTCTCCTTTGGATTCGCCCCTATGGCAGCTATGATTCCCATCTTTAGTTTGTACATAGCTGACTGCTTGAGGAGCTCAGGGTCCTCCAAAGTAGTTTAAAGGGTTTGTTTACCCAAAAATGGAAATTCTGTCTTCATATAGTCACCTACACATGCACCAAATATGAAAAATAGTGTCATAAAAGAGGCCCATAAAACTTCATAAGAGAGAAAGCTCTGCATGAGAAATTTCATTGTTTCTCACAAAAAGATATCATGTGACTAAAAGATACCCTGAAGTGCCTTTTTTTAAAAGAAACAGGAAGACAGCGCAGGATGTATCGAGCAGCTCCACCTCTTTCTTAAATAGCATTTTATTTTTATCAGCTCCGGCCGAGCCATTGAACTTGGTAAAGCCGTATTGGATAGTCTCATAGATTCAATATGAAACTTACTAAAGCAAAACGGTGAGCGTAATTGTGCTGAGGATGTGTAGTTTGTGTGTAATATACTGGTGAATGGCATCTGTGTTATCTCTTCTACTCATCAGTGCTGTTTGTTCAACCATCTCTTCTTCTAATCTTATCCATTTCGCTATAAAATATGGCACTCTGTGTAGAATTAAAATGGGTCCGAGAGGTTTCGTGAACAATGTTTCTGTGAACAAGTGGCTGATTTCAGCCGCAGCTTCAGCATCTATTCATAGTGTGGGCGACAGGACACTTCAGATAATAGAAAGCAATTAATTGGACAGAAAATCTTATGAAAAGCCATGGGTGATGTCATGAACATCGCTCATTCACACTGGCAGAAGTTTTAAATGATTACATCATCTAAATGAGAATTTTGTCAGTTCTGGAGCACACTTTCTAAAAGATAACCTTAAGGCTAACATATGCATACTAAAAACCAAAAAACATTATTTTTGTTTTGATTTCATGGGGACCTTTAAGGACAGTTGGAATAGAGCGCTGCAGTGACATCATCCTGGTTCCCTCACCAAAAACACAATAAGATTTTTCCATTGGCTTTCAGTTTACTGCAAAAAAATAAAAAATAACATGCTCCAGCAAAAGTTTATGCGATATTCAATATGCTATATGATATTGCTTAAAGTGTGAATTGTATTTGTGAATTATATTTTAAATAGAATAAAATTTAGAAAGAAAAAAAAAACAGCATTTGCTGTGAAACACATTATTTATTCTTCTACCTTCCATTTTTTCCCTAAAAAACAGCAAGTGGGCAGAGTACAGAGCTTTTCTTATCATACTGTTTCAACCTGTCTGAGGACTTCATAGCAAAGCATGTTAAAAACTCCAGTAAACACAAAGCAGACAGTGAACAGATGGACGCACTAATCAACCTGCTGAACCCGGCTCAGTCCAGCCCTCTGTAAAGCAGGATAATGTCCCGTGAAAGACACCAGCCAAGATACAGGAAGAATCAAGCGCTTCTATGAAAACTCGGGATTAGAGCGAGTCAGCACACAACACACACACACACTCAGACGAACACACAGCGCACTGGAGATAAAACTCATTACTCTTATTGATCAGGATGTAGCTTCTTTTAAGTGAAACACCCCCACCTCAACATTGAGTGTGGGACGGCCAGAGTACTACTGTAGCCCACTTACAAAAACCACTGCTGTTTAGCTTAAAAACACGCACACACAGCACACTAAATAGTGCTGTTTGCTAACACAACACTCTCTGTTATTGCTAATATACAGTACGTGTAGGGGAGTGACAAAACCCCCCCTAACCATAAGTATTAAAGGCAAAGTTCACCCAAAAATTACAATTTGAGTTCCAATCCTGAATAGTAGTTACATAGTTAACATAACATTTTTAGTGAAATTCATCAACAAAAAAGGTCCAGTGTCTGTTGTCAGCAGCATAGAGATGTATGAAGCCCAGGTCACACAGAAGTAACGCTCAAAGCAATCAACTTTCTGTTAAACAGTCCTGTGATCTGGTGCGACCTGCTTGACACAAACTACGTTTCACCTGTAAAAAACGCTAAATGTGACCGTACGTTTACTCTCTTTCTCTTACGTGAATTCAAAGTTTAAGTTGAAGTACTAAAATTACTACAACTAACTCTTTAGTAAATATTAATAAAAAAAAAAAACACATAAACAAGCACATAAAAACACTAAAATTCAAATAAAGATATACAAAAAAAGGTGTTTCAAAATCCTGTGGAACACAGAAGAAATTTTTTCTAAAAAGTGTTCTTTTTTTTAAGTCTTTGTGTTCTAATTTTGTTTCAGACCCCATTGACTTTCATTATACACACATTTTTCAAAACATCTTTTGTATTGCAGAATCAGAATCACATTTCTTGCCAAATACAATGGATTTACTTAAGACGTACAAGGAATTAGCATTTATAAGATACACACTGTTAGGTTAGATGAGCATATGAACACGAGCAGCAAAAATAGAAAGCTATACCACGTACTACTGGGTACAATATTTCAATATTAGATATAGTAGAAAAAGCTATGTAAATGAGAAGCAGGAATATAAAACTATAAGCAACTATGAAAACATAAGAACAACCTGTCCTCCAACCAATATGCTCGTATAGGTCGTTTGTCCAAATCCCTGAAATACGACCCATCAGAGCGTATACTACAATTGGGCCCCTATCGGCAAAAGGTCATTATCATATTAATGTTTTGTACTATTTTATTTGCCCTCTGGTTTGCGTTTCGTGTAGCTCAGTTAGTAGATTATTGCGTTATACCTTAATATGTAATCATGCTATCATGGGTTCCATCCCAGGGAACAGACATGCCCGAAAATGTATATGCTCAATAAATCATAATTTAGCATGATTTGTGTGAGGGTTAGGTTTAGGGGTGGGGTTAGGTTAGGTGTGGTCATTCGAACGAATAAGCCACCTACAGTAGTAAAACATGTAGGAAATAGTGTGAGATCGGTGTAAAACGCCCACACGTTGCATTTAAATAAACGTACGTTTGATTGGTAATGACGTTATGCATCAATTCATGACGACAGACGCAACGCGACAGACGCAACGCGATAACTTTAAAACGTAAATATAGGTCATAATAAATGCTTGCACAAATGACCTATATGGTCGTTTTTTTGTTGGAGGACAGGCTCCATAAGAAAGAAGCAACTCATTGAATGGCATGCATAATTTATTGATAAATACTGATTGATAAATGATTCCTGAAATGATTTACTTCTCTAAAAGAACAGAAATACAACTTCTGACCCTATAAAGCAGTGACTGGCCACACAGACGGTGTCCTCTCCAGCCTCCTGCATAATTAAAGGAGTCTGTAATTGGCAGAATCAGCCACTGGGTCAGTTTACAACCGTTAGAGTCTTTTAATAGTTAAGCGGCACGACATCGACACGTCTTTACCTGAACAGATGACTGAGGAACACTGTTTCCACAATGACTATAGCCGTGAGGTCCAAATTAGCCTTAATTACATAATTATAACGACATCATGCACTTATGAAATAAAAGATTGGCAGAAAGTAAATTACAGTTTATATTATCAACTAACTATATTGCAATGTAACCTGACCACACACAGTTCTGCCTTGTTATCAAACCATGTTATAAAAAATATACAAAGAAGAGCTAATTCAATATATAAATAATAAAAAGTCACTGCATGTCAAGAAAGCGGAGACTAGTTAAATAATACTGTTTATCCTATTTAACGTTAACTGTTTTCCCACAAAAGCTGTGCATGGCTATACGATCATATGAGTCATTTTTAATTGGGCTTTTATGATATTTTTGGAGCCTGAAAGCCCCCAATTACTCTAATTGTGTAGAGCAGCCTGGACATTATACTAAATGTCTTCTTTTGTGTTGCACAGAGGAAACATCCTGGTTTGGAAATCCATGAGGGTTCGTATATGATTATAGTTTATTTTCAAATAGGATTCAAGTACTAATTATCTAATAAACACACAGGGACTCTATGAAAAGAGCAGGTGTGTTGAGTTTTGCTTGTACTGTGGATCACAGAGAGTTAAACTAGAGCAGCACACCAAACCAAACTGACTATGAAGTCAAACTAGCCACCTCAGTTTCGTCACAACAACTTAAGTTAAGGAAATACTAGTGCCTCCATAAGACACACCGCAAAGTCACCACCTGACCTTGGTTTTCTGATCTCCCCAAAAAGTCCCCAAGGTCGTGTTTCACCGGGCCAGCCGCCCATCATCATCATCATCATCTCACCTGATCAGGTAACGTTATCATGAGCAGCTGCTGTTCTCCTGAACTAAAGCCTGATCACTGAAACTCGAGCAGACAGGTGTTTAATAGCAGAACAGCACGCTTAGATTAACAAGGGTTTGTATCTCGGATCAATGAGCTCCGGTTCTTGAGGAAACAGCATATGAGACTCAAGATATATCAGAATTCCCACAGGCTTCGTTTATAATAATAAGCTGTGAGATAACTCTAGCGGAGACTTTCGCATCTGCAAAGATACGTGGCTGCCATTCATCCATTTTAATCAGCTTATCAATATCCAACGGACGGCATCTCTCGTTAGCGAAGGAAATTAGCCGTTGGAGGGTGAAAATAAACTATACAAACCACGGAACGGAAGCGGTAACGTACCAGCGGTTCGGTGTCCACATCATTTCTTGACGCAGAAACCCTCTGCTGAGAATTAGCGAAGCTGCTAGTCGCGGTTAAAGGGTTGTATCCCGCTCGGTCCCCGCAGATAATCACTGATATACTGAAGGAGAATGTCAAGGTTTGGTGTGTTAGGTGAAGAAAGTGATGTAAAGTGCTGTGTATGGCTGGATTTGAAGGAGGTTTAGACGGATGCTGCGGTAACGGTGACTGAGGTCTGTGGTAAAGTACGGACTGGATCTCTTCCCGAGGAACTTGAAACTGGCGAGACGCAAAACCAGGAGCCTGTAGTCAGTGAAGGATCCCGGATCAGAATCAGAAATATGGAGTTTCTTGTGTGTTTTAAAACTGGATGACAGAAAACCGAAAAGCTTATTAACAGGTTTAAACTAATGAAAATATCAAAATATTTTTTTATGGAAAACTGTGTTTTATGGTTGGTCACAATAGTGATGGGTGTAATGTGTATACATTCCAGTTATTAACTCATTTTACACAGTTTCATCGCATTCTATGTTTACTATTATACATTTAAAAAAAAAAACTTATACAAAACTGAATAGTTATACTAAGAAAAAAAAACTGTTAGTATCCCACAAGTCACTATTGTTGCCATCAACATGTTTACATTCAACAAAAACTAAATCATTGTGAATTTATATATTAATACTAGACACCTTAAAGATAATGTGTACCGAAAATCTTTGTCATATCTTTGTGTTATGCTACTGACCTTTAGTTTTGGAGCTTCGATGCAGTCATAATTTTCTCATGGTGCAAACAGGAAATAAACTGGTCTGGTCATGTGACAATTTGCACTAAATATGTGAAACTGCACATATTTAATTAAGACCCTTTATTTTTTCCACCAATCAGTAACATTTTAGAGCTTTATAAATGAAAACCTTCTTTACTGTTGTGACCAGTGGGATTAAATTTAAATTAGCAAACATCCTATCATAAAAATTATAAACACACGTCACATACTTTTTGACAGTCAGTGTGTATTTAAACAAAAGGAAAAAGTTACGGTTTTTTTATTTTAATAAGTTATAAATAATAATGACCTTAATAATAATCTGTTAACATAGCATTATAAAGGTATTATAAGCGTCTAATAAGGCCTGAAACTGAACAGCCTATTTGAACCTAATACATTATTAAAATAAATATGTGTGGCCATCTTGAACTGAATATTATTATATAAAAATGGATAGTGTAGGGGGTGTTCTGATTTCTGTTGGAGGACTATTCCAAAGTCTTGGAGCGGCTACAGCGAATGCTTCATCACCCCTAGACTTGAGTCTGGTCCTAGGAACCACAAAATTAAATTAGTGCTCTTGCAGGTTGGTGGTCTATCAACAGATCAAAGAGGTATGAGGGTGCCAAACCATTTAAAGTCTTAAAAACCAATTAGAGCACATTAAAATAATTAATCCTGTAATGCACAGGTAGCCAATGTAAAGACTGTAGGACATGAATAATAAACTCACACTTTCGAGCTCCCGTCAGCCACATTTTGAACCACTTGAAGGCGGTTTAAGAAAGATTGACAGATCCCCAAATAAAGAGAGTAACATAATCAAGCCTTGTGGTGATAAAAGCATGGATTACTCTTTCAAAATTAGTAAAAGAAAGAAAATACTTAATTTTTACAGTGTTCACAACTGATAGAAGCTTGACTTCACAACTTGGCTGACTTGTCTATCATGCTTTGAGACACTGTACAACACCACACCTAGATTTTTCACATACGGCTTTACATAAGGTGCCATAACACTAAGATTTAGATTTGGTATACAGTGTTTATCAACAGGGAAAAACAGCACAATCTCTGTTTTACTCTCATTCAGACTCATTTAGGGGCATCCTTTAACATCCAAGAGGCAGGCGGCCACCGGGTCTAATCCATTCTTATGTTTCAAAGGAAGATATATTTGTGTGTCATCTGCATAACAATGATAACTTATACCATACCTATCAAAGATAGATCAGAGGGGAAGCATGTACAAGGCAAATAACATGGGAGCTAGAATAGTGCCTTGAGGGACCCCACAGGTCAAAAGTACAGAAGAAGAGTGAAATTTGCCCATATTAACTGAGAAACTCCTGCTCGTAAGATAAGACTGGGACCAATTTAGGGCTGAACCTCTAATGGTTACTACCTGTTCTAAGCGGGACAGAAGAACATTGTGGTCTAGAGGTACAAAAGTAGTGCTCAAGTCTAAAAGTACCAGTGGTACAGAATCTCCAGAGTCCATAGCTGAAAGAATTTCATTAAACACGTTTAAAAGAGCGTTCTCAAAAAATGTTTTAATGACCAAGAAACTTTGGCGTTGATTAAAATTTTTGCTAAAAATGGAAGATTAGAAATGGGTCTAAGTGATAAATCAGAGGAATCTAAATTTGGCCTCTTAAGTCTGGGTTTTACAAAAGGCATGTTATAAAGAGTAAGAAACAACCCCTAACTCGAGCCATTTATTATTCAAACTTAAAAGTGTTGGACCGTTACATTGAACATTTGTTTAAATAACCGTGAGGGAATAATGTCTAAGGTTGAACCAGATCGTTTCAGTTGATTAACAATTTCATTTAAAACAGAAATAGGTGTAAACTGAATAAGGACACCTGTATATCTTAAATGACCTGCAGGATCAACAGCAACCGATTTGATGGTGGTATGTCTGATCTTAGATATCTTATTAATTAAAAACTTGCAGAACCACTCACACATAGCTACTGACTCTGTAGGATACACACAGACAACAGAGTTTAACACAGCATTAATGGTATTAAAAAAGGGTTCTAGGATTATAATGATTTTTGTCTATCAGAGTCAAATAGTCTGATTTGGCCACTTTCACTGCCTTCTGATACGAGAATCCTTTAACATTTCATAAGAAATCTGTAGTTTGTCCTTTTTTCCATTTCCTCTTGGCCCTCTATGAGCCTGTCTCAATGTCTGAGTGGTATTATCCAACCATGGCTCAGGTGTTAACTTGTGATATTAAGTCCTCATTGGAGACAGACACAGAATCCAAAATTATAGCGCAGACAGAAGTAAAACTATAAAGCAGTTAAGCAGGACTGAGCTCAGATGAAGCGAGAGCATAAGAGTGGGAAAACTCCTCAAACAGTGAAGAAAAAGAAGCAGAAGTAGCAGCAGTGTTCCTCTGCATCAGGTGAGCTGATACATGAGGTTTTACAGCATTCAATGACAATGAAAAGCGGTGGTCATATGTCTCAGTATCACCAATAGAGAACCCATAAGACATTATAAGATAGAGAGTGTGTACATGTATATGAGTAGGTCTTTAAACCAGCTGCACTAAATAAAAAAAACCTGAAAAAGTCTTTAGCAGGTGAGTTTTGGGGGCAGCATATGTGAATCCCCAATAATTAAGACCCTAAGAAAATTGGGGAAGATTCTGCTATAAAAACTTAGTGTGGCTTTGGAGGCCTGTAGGCCACAGCAACAACTAACACAGTGTCCAAATCCAACACAAACATGCATACACTGGAGTGCCATGCCATTAACATTTTTTAAAAATAGTAAGAAATACGAAATAGTATGCAATTTTTCAATGATTAAGTTTCAAGCAACGGTGTGCATTGTGGTCACATGACCACTTGGTTATAGTTTCAGAAATAAATACCATGTTTTATTTTGTGTCCAATTTTGTGGAATAACACATTAATTTTCAGCAGTCCAACCAAATAACCAAAAACTAAACTCAAATAAATTGCATTGTGGTTATGGTATAAAGCATCGTTCTCTTGTTCAGTTCATCTTGGTGAATGAACTACATCAATGAGGTCTTCAAAGAATGCAAAGATTCATACTACAGTCTTGTGAAAATATTACAAGCAATATGGTAATAAAAATATTAATATTATTAAAATTTGGCTATTCTGAATAGCCAAAGCTGTTTAATATACACTCATTATTCATGATAACAATTTAATCTAATTCTATTAATGACATTGAGTGATTTCTAATCTTAATATCATTATTACATATTTATGCAAAATAGTTTAACAATACAATACATTATAACAACAATAGAGCACATTTGATCTGATTTTCTTCTTTCAAAATTACCTGAATTACTGAACCATCAGGGTGCCTCCACCTGCTGGACACAGAAGATCACTTCAGAATTAGCAAAATGCCAATCTGCAATGACGCATTTTGGGTCAACTTTGAGTCAACTTGTTGCTACCTCCATAAAGTCCCACAGCACATTTTCCCTTTGCTTGTTTGAATGTCGCATTTTGTCACATTATGAAATAAAACAGGTTGACTTTTACATACTCATATGTTGCTTCATGACTCTGTATAAGAGGCTCGGTGAAGTGCTCATAGCTGTGCTTTATCGTGAATACACAGCTGATGACCAATCATTATATTAAGAGATTTCGCACTGTTTTCACGTTAACATGCATATTGATTAGCCTATGTCTTGTGTCCATTTTGTTGAAACAATGAGTATTTTAACAATAATTATCCATGTTCAATTTTAACAATTGGCCATATTCACTTACATTATAAGTTCCTGGCAGTAACCCATAATTTTGCTAAAAAGGGGGGAACAATTGGAAAATATTTTTGTAGTTATCAAATATTCTGCCGCCACTGCTCTCACTGGGCTTAATTTACGCTG
Source organism: Carassius gibelio (assembly GCF_023724105.1). Classification (NCBI taxonomy): domain Eukaryota; kingdom Metazoa; phylum Chordata; class Actinopteri; order Cypriniformes; family Cyprinidae; genus Carassius; species Carassius gibelio. The sequence goes on along the minus strand of NC_068404.1, from coordinate 4,750,131 downwards.
AATCTGCAATATTCCTTTAACAGCCCTGTGTGTCTGTGTGTGTCAGGATGCTGGAGTCTCTCTACAGGAGACTATGAGATACCTGGAGGAGATCAGGGTCATGCTTGGGGGAAGATACAGGGCCAGGAACTCAAATTCTACCAGTGAGACGGAGCAGGTAAACAGAGAAATGTCAGCTTCTCTCTCACACGTCTGACCTGTGACTTCCACTTTCTGATATCGCCTGTAACTTGTGGCTGTTTTGCAGTTGTTGTCAATGCCACTGCTTGCTGATCTGCCTAGACAGAGAGAGAGAGAGTCTAGAGCACACATGTTCCTGCTTAAATTCTGCTTTATAGTTTACCTAAAATCACACACTAGAGTGGATCACCATAAACATGTGTAATCATTGCACAGGGCATATGCATCACATTACTAGTTTGTAATAGATTACTATCTAGATGTATGAGAGATGAGATGTTAAAGAAAAACATTTCTTATTCCTGTAAGACATGGGCTCAGCTACCTGACTGACTCTGAGGAGAAACCTGATAAATATAAATGATTCAACATGTGTGGCATCTTAATTTTTACTGAAGCATGCAGAGTTCATGTCACCTTGTGGATGTTTGAAATGGAAGTGGAGGAAAGCTCAGAAAACAGCCTGACTGCTGTGACCAGGTTTATGTGTAAATCTAAAATAATTTGTCTATTTAGTGTTTATTGCAGTCTACCTTTGTACAGCTATTGTTATGCTAGTTGTATTCAGGTTTGTATATGCTAAAACCCATTAGCCAAACATTTACATTTAGTCATTTAGCAGTCATTCTCCTAAGTGACTTAATGAAGACAATAGAAGCTATCAAAACCAACAAATGAGCATTAATAAGCAATGACTAGTCTCGGTTAGCCTAACACAGTACATGTAGAAAGGTTTATATATAATACACACACACAATAAAAGAAAACATGTAGATAGAAAATAAAATGAACAGAGAAGACTAGTGTTGGACTCTTTTAAAAAAGTACAAGTGTTAAAGGGTCAAGAGTATATATATATATTGAACCAATTGCTTCATAAAATGATCCACTCTTTTCAACTTTCATAAAACTCATAAAACAGAAGTTTTATAGAATGTGTAACCAACTGAATGAAATATACAAATGATTAAATACCATTAAATATGAAGAGTAATCTTTTATTAATATATAGGCTAGTGCTTGTTTTGTGCAATTTCACCCAGTGTTTGGTAAAAAGGAGATTGCTGGAGAGTCAGTGGTGAGTTTCTGAGATCGCTGGAGACTCAGTAGTGAGTATAGGAGATCGCTGGAGACTCAGTGAGTATAGGAGAGCGCTGGAGACTCAGTAGTGAGTATAGGAGATTGCTGGAGACTCAGTAGTGAGTATAGGAGATTGCTGGAGACTCAGTAGTGAGTATAGGAGAGCGCTGGAGACTCAGCGGTGAGTATAGGAGATCGCTGGAGACTCAGTAGTGAGTATAGGAGAGCGCTGGAGACTCAGCGGTGAGTATAGGAGATCGCTGGAGACTCAGTAGTGAGTATAGGAGAGCGCTGGAGACTCAGCGGTGAGTATAGGAGATCGCTGGAGACTCAGTAGTGAGTATAGGAGAGCGCTGGAGACTCAGCTGTGAGTATAGGAGATCGCTGGAGACTCAGTGAGTATAGGAGAGCGCTGGACACTCAGAGGTGAGTATAGGGGATCGCTGGACACTCAGCTGTGAGCATTGGAGATCACTGGAGACTCAGCGGTGAGTAAAGGAGATCACTGGAGACTCAGTGGTGAGTAAAGGAGATCACTGGAGACTCAGCGGTGAGTATAGGAGATCGCTGGAGACTCAGCTGTGAGCATAGGAGATCGCTGGAGACTCAGTGGTGAGTAAAGGAGATCACTGGAGACTCAGTGGTGAGTAAAGGAGATTGCTGGAGACTCAGCTGTGAGCATAGGAGATCGCTGGAGACTCAGTGGTGAGTAAAGGAGATCACTGGAGACTCAGTGGTGAGTAAAGGAGATTGCTGGAGACTCAGCTGTGAGCATAGGAGATCGCTGGAGACTCAGTGGTGAGTAAAGGAGATCACTGGAGACTCAGGGGTGAGTAAAGGAGATCACTGGAGACTCAGTGGTGAGTATAGGAGATCGCTGGAGACTCAGCTGTGAGCATAGGAGATCGCTGGAGACTCAGTGGTGAGTAAAGGAGATCACTGGAGACTCAGGGGTGAGTAAAGGAGATCACTGGAGACTCAGTGGTGAGTAAAGGAGATCACTGGAGACTCAGCGGTGAGTATAGGAGATCTCTGGAGACTCAGCTGTGAGCATAGGAGATCGCTGGAGACTCAGTGGTGAGTAAAGGAGATTGCTGGAGACTCAGCGGTGAGTATAGGGGATCACTGGAGACTCAGGGGTGAGTAAAGGAGATCGCTGTAGACTCAGCGGTGAGCATAGGAGATCGCTGGACACTCAGTGGTGAGTATAGGAGATCGTTGGAGACTTAAAGGAGATCATAAGAGATCGCTGGAGACTCAGTAGTGAGTATAGGAGAGCGCTGGAGACTCAGCTGTGAGTATAGGAGATCGCTGGAGACTCAGTGAGTATAGGAGAGCGCTGGACACTCAGAGGTGAGTATAGGGGATCGCTGGACACTCAGCTGTGAGCATTGGAGATCACTGGAGACTCAGCGGTGAGTAAAGGAGATCACTGGAGACTCAGTGGTGAGTAAAGGAGATCACTGGAGACTCAGCGGTGAGTATAGGGGATCACTGGAGACTCAGGGGTGAGTAAAGGAGATCGCTGTAGACTCAGCGGTGAGCATAGGAGATCGCTGGACACTCAGTGGTGAGTATAGGAGATCGTTGGAGACTTAAAGGAGATCATAAGAGATCGCTGGAGACTCAGTAGTGAGTATAGATCTCTGGAGACTTAGTGTTGAGTATAAGAGATCGCTGGAGACTCAGTGGTGATTATAATTCTCTGGAGACTTAAAGGAGATCATAGGAGATCACTGGAGACTAACTAGTGAGTATAGGAGATTACTGGAGACTCAGTAGTGAGTATAGGAAATCACTGTAGAGTCCTGTAGAGTCCATAGGAGATCGCTGAAGTCTCAGTGGTGAGTATAGGAGATCACTGGAATCATGAAGGTGAATATAAGAGATTGTTGGAGACTTGGAATGGAACAGGTAAGTCTTTGATGAAGGTAAAATCACTTGAGGGTTGTTTAAAGGCACAAGGAGGGGTTCCATAAGGGTGATCAGACAATGGGCAGCCCAAAATGAAAAGACACTTCCTTATAAGGCAGCATATCTAAGCCGTCATGTCATCAAGCTCCATCAAATCATGTCTCTATGTGAAAGATCCTTAGTAGGCATAGAGGTGTCCCCCTCAGTAAAAACCACATTCTGGGCACCCTCTCTCTCACTGCGCCCTTGGAATTGACTTTTCCAAAAAGCTTCAGTACAAGATGTGAAAAAATTGCTTACGATTATTTAAAAAAAAATGATGTAAGCCTATCCCTCAGTTTGTGAAAAAAACAATCACGTATTGTGGTTTCATTAATTTACAATGGAAGCCTGTTAGGGGCAATACTTTGCATTGAAATAAATGTTAAAATATAACCATACATAACCATAAAACATATACATTATACTTTATGATAAAATGGTTACTTACCATACGGGCAACATTATATTCATTTTTAACTGCTTTGATGACAATGTAAATCCGGTAATTTTCTCATGACACTCATTTATACTAGAAATGTACTGTTTGTTTACATAGAGAAAACTTATAATATTAAATAATGCATAACTGCTTGCAACTAACTCTAAATTAAAGCCCTAATTCTATACTAGTAAATGTTAATATTACTCAGTGCTTACATTTACAGTTACACCTAGGACACTGTAAAATAAAGTGAATCCAAAAAATCTACGAAAGAACTCCCACACATAAAGGACAATTTAAATAACACATTTTTGTATAGAAGAATCAACAAAATATATATATATATATATTTTTTTTTTTTATATGCACATAAATCTTCTGTAATCATGTACTCCATAGTTGTCTTTTGTAAATGAATTCCTGTAAACACATTCTTATGTAAGTTACATCTTTATTATTCATCTGCTGTCTTAACCTGGACCTGAGCAGTGGTGAGATTCTTGGAATACAAGCAGCACTAATATACAGATTTTAAGGGTTAGCTCGCCCTAAAATGATAACTGAACCTGATAACTGATAACATTCATTAAAAGCATGTGGTTGTTGTTTTTTCTAAAAGAAAATGTATTATTTTGCCAGTAAAAAAGCTCCAAAGGTGGCATGGACCAATGAGACTGAAGTCAAAAAGTGAGCCCTCTTCTTTCATCCATTTATGTTCATGAACATGTAAACACCTACACAACCGTTCAAAAGTTTGGTGTGTGTAAGGTTTTTAAACACTTATAATCCAGGAAGAACACAGAACTGATCAAAAATGACAGTAAAGACTTGTAATTAGTTACAGATGTTTACAGAAGTAAATGGTGAAAGGTTGTGAATTGCTGAAGTTGCCACATGTTGCTAGTGCTGATGGCACACACTTTAATATCCTGTCTTTAAGACAAATTGTCCAGGCCAAATACATGTTTTTTTAATTAATTAATTAAAAAAAAAAAAAAAATTGTTCTGCTCCCAAACTTTTTACCCATAGTGTACAGTATATATACATACACAAACACACACACACACTGAAAATGCATATAGGCTAAGTAAGAAAGTTAGCTTTATTTATAACGCACTTTGTACAATATAGATACAATGTAAATAGAAATACCATACATAAATAGACAACATGATGTTCCCAAATAAATCAAAAGAGCTGTTAGTTTTGAATTATGTGTAATGTACAGAACTGTTTAGAGTTTTGCAAAAGTTTGTTTTACAGTATCAACCCGAGTTTTGCAGACTTGGTCTAAAGATTAGGTCTATGAGAGAATGGTTTCACTAAGTGGGCCTTTTACGCATTTTTTAAAAACTATAATGTATGATGTGAGGTCCATTTAGAAGCATGACACTAAAACAGGTAATAATTGCTTATTTTTAACTTAAACTGTAAGTGTGTGCCAGAGCCCAAACTTTACTCTAACTTGAGTAAAAAAAAAAAAAATGTACTCCATCTTTGACTTTCCATTTTAAATATGAGTATCTGTACTTCTACTTGAGGTAAGGATGTGTGCACTTTTGCCATCTCTGATGGAAATCTATACGCTTTTGGTTCAGATGTGTGTAGTGCTTTAAAATTCATTCATATATCAGGGAATAATTATGAATACTGACATTCAAGGGGGAATTTTTAAAATCTAAATAAAATAAATAAATAAAAAAATTATTGGATTAGGTTCATTTTTTATAAATAATACATTTTCTTTAGACCTTAAAAAATATATTGCACCTTTTTCATTTGTACATAATTATTGGTGTCATACCACTGAAAAGTTGACAACCTGGGCTAATTTTGCATGTTGTGATGTATATTTTTGCTTTTAATGATAATAAATATTTTAAGAGACTACCATTATGTCCTTTCTGTCACATGACAATAAAATGACTTCCTGCATGTTGGTTATACCATTATGACTTGACTGATTTGACAAAACTATCACTTCTCGTTTTAGTGATAAATAATAGATTGCATAGTAATAGGAAAGTAATAATAGTAATAAAAAGAATTACAATGCGATCAGGAAAAGTTCAGGATTTTGCTGCTCAAAAAAAATCTTTTTTTCTTTTTCAGGATTCCAAGAATATAAAGTTTAAAAGAACAGCATTTATTTAAAATAAAAATCTTTTGTACAGTTATAAATGTCTTCATGAGTTTGGATCAATGAATTGTGTCTTTGCTGAATTAAAGTATTCACTTCTAATTACATAAACTAACTGCTTTAATTTTACGGTAAATTTCTGCCATAAGGACATGAGACCTTGTGTCTGAACCAAAATGTGCCCTCCTCTGGTGACGCTCCTCGTGTCTCAGCCCTGACCCACACTGTGTGCATCAAGCAGCTTCCTGAAGACGAAGAGGATATCAATGATGACTTCAGAGATGATAGGCTTCAGTCAGAGGGTGAACATTAGGAACTCAGTCCATCAGGTTTAGACACTGATCCAGACAAAAATCCAAGCCCTGGGATCCCTCATATTGGGAAGCAGAAGAGGAGAGTGAGGCCCACTTCTCTAAATCAGACAAACACAGCCTGTCTGAGGAGCGGGTACTTCAACATCACCTGTGTAAGATATCACACATAAACACACTCCAGGACGGTTTCAACTGTTAGATCAAGAAGAAATAAAGAGGCAACGTAAGACAAGCTTCACTTGTTAAACTCTTTTTATTTGCTCATTCCATACAGACACATACAGAGGCCATGCACGAGCTCAAACGCTTCTCAAGCTCTGTCTGTCACCTTTGTTGACTGAGATAGTTCACATGTAACAATCCTGTCATCATTTACTTTGTATAAAACAAAAGAAGTCCCTACACTTAGTAAAAGGAATTAAAAAGACAGTAAAACACTTTTTAAAGAACAGAAACGGCAGTGAGGCAGTCAGAGTCCGTCGTTATGAGGTCGTGTCATCATAAATAGCCGTCCTGTCATGTCGGGGTCATGGGTCATGTCATCTTAACCTCTGTAAGAACAAACACAGCACAGTCACACTTCTGCAAGTCCACAATCTTGAGAAACTGCTCACAATTCAGTTGAATGATTCATGTCTTAACCTCATAACCTAAAGTTACCATTAAAAGAAATCTGCAACCAACTTTCAGAATAATGTTTCAGCCACTAAATGTAGATGTATAGTTTAAACCGGTGGTGTCAAACTCAGTTCCTGCCGAGTTTAGCTCCAGCCCTAATTAAACACACATCTGATCCAGCGAATCAGGTCCTTCAGGCTCACTTGAGAACTAGAGTATATGGTTTGTGGTTTGGAGCAGGGTTGGATCTGAGTTTGACACCCCTGGTTTAAACAATGGTCCCATTGTCTGCGGTCAATAAAAGCATGAAGCAGCACTTGATGACACACAATGGGTTCAACATTCCACACAACATTTTTCTGGTTATTTAAGTGCACCATCCGTGTATTTAAAGCACCCCTTTTCTTTATGGAATAATTCAGCATGAACACACTACTCGCACTATTTATACTACAACACGTCGCAGAATAGTGCCTCGGTGCATGATGGGATGCACCTATAGAAGAAGCCTTTTGCTATTGACCATAATGGCTTTAATTGTGAATTTTCACTTAATTATTTTGTACATATTAGTTGTGTTTTTGATGAAGACTAACTACAAAACACCATTAATTCAGCCAGTTTATGGAATGACGTCTTTAAACAAACATCCCATAATTCCCTGTGGCATCCTGAACTGTTTCATTTTGTTGCATTAGACCAGAGCCGCTGAGAAAAAAAGTGACTAAACAGATTCTGAAGGCTGAAAATCAGCTTTGTCATTGCAAGAATAAATTTCATTTTAAAACTAAGGCTGTCAGGCCATTCCAATATATATATATATTTTTTATATGTGTAGATTAACATATTAATCGCAAATTACATTTGGCTGTGAAAATACCCCCAAAATGTTAGTTAAAGCTATTTGTGTTTTTAGAAAGAACTATTTTATTTGATTCGACATTAAATAAACATAAACGTTTAGGCTACAATGGCCCAACATTAACTCTGGAACATAAACATTTCCATTGCGAAGTTCAGTCAGTGAGAGTCATTGATAACCAAAACAGCTTCGTTACCATCAAAACATCTTCTATGCTCCACAAAATTCAGGTTTGAGTAAATGATAATGTAATTACATTTTTTGGGGGGGACAACTAACCCTTTAAAGGTTATTTTTTGTTGATTTTTTTTTTTTTTAATTAAATTATAATCTTTAGGTTTCATTAGTCCGAACGGCTGATTCATTCAGGAATTCAATAAACGACTCTCGAATCTTTGATTCACTCGATTCGTTCAAAACACGGGTTCATCCAGGAACTAAATTTACCAATTAAGTTAACACGTTAATATGACATCCTTATTTAAAACATGAAAATAGAACACAGTTAGCATAGATTGTTAAGCTAGTATGATATCGTTTTTTTTTTTTTTTGATCAAATAAGTGTAGCCTTGTTGAGCACAGAAGATTATTTGGCAAACGTTTGTGAAAACCTGTCAGGCTGCTGAAAGAACAAGTGTAACTCTGTGTCCGGCCACTAGTGCTAGTGAAATTACACACTGCACTTCTGAACAATATCATACAAATGATTACAAATGCCACAGGATAATTGTATGAGCTCAAGTCAATGGCAGAAGACAGGGATGATGTTAAAAGCATTGTATGCATTGTTTGAAAAGATGTTTCTGTTTGACTGGCGTGACATTATGTTGTCTGACTGGAAGAAAGACAGATCCTTTCATGTAAGTAGACCAAAAGAGACATAGAGAAGGATTGTTTCTCGGGCAGTTAAGTTCAGCTGTCAGTGCTACATCACGTCTCAAGTCATCAACAACAAACTAACTATTAAAGATTCTGCCATGACTTTCACATTGCTCCTGGATTTTCTTCGTTTCGACTCAGAGCAGAAATAACTAATGGTGTGGTGGATTCAAAAATATGTGAATAGCTTGTCTTTTACCTCCTGAGCTTACTTACCCGAGTCTGTGGGAAGGTCAAAGGTCAGTAAGTTCTCTGGCGTTTGTGTGATTCCTCTTTCGGTGGGTCTGCCAGCAAGACCTTCATCTTGACGCCGTTAATCACTTTACCGTGCAGCAGTGCTATGGCTTCGTGAGCAGGTTTGCGGTCTGCAAACTTTATATATCCCACATTCCGGCCCGGAACCAAGTAAACCTCCATCAGCGAACCGAAACGGCTGCATGGAGAAAACACACACACACACACCAAAAAAAAACAGGAAATGAATCGAACTTATCTTAACTCTTTAAAAAATTATACTGCCATTTATGAAACAAGGAAGTGATGCATGCATACAATAATTTCAAATATACTTCTGGTCAACAGTTTGGAATATTTATAATTGTTTTAATGTTCCTGATAAAGGGTCTGATGCTCACCAAGGCTGCACTTATCTGATAATACAGTAAAACTCATGTTAATATCTTAAAAAATGTGACTTATTTCAGTGATGCAAAGCAGAATTTTTAGGAGCATTACTCCAGTCTTTAGTGTCACAGAAATCACTCTGAATTATTGACAATGTCAAAAACAGTTTTGCTGCTTAATATTTTGGTGGAAACTGTGATACTGTAAGGTCACATTACCATCAAACATGGCAGTAAAAACATTTATAATTTTAAAAAAGGTTTCCATTTCAAATAAATCTGTTCTTTTGGACTTCCTATTTTTCAAGTAACCTTTTTGAGCAGCAAATCAGCATATTATAATCATTTCTGAAGAATCATGTGACACTGAAGACTCTGATCACAGGGATGAATTAAAATGTTAAATATATTATTATTATTTTTTTTTATGGTTACAATACTTCCCATACAGTTTTCACAACACGGTGCACATTAGAGACATTAACAACACTAAAATATTTAATCAAAAAAATTAAATTCTGCCAAATCTTTAACCGTGTGTGTGGAGAGATATATGTATATATAATTCAGACTTTAAAAAATGTGTTCATGTCATGTAGGAAAACACTTAAGGAAAACAAAAGTTCACTCAAGACACAGTACACTACCAGGGTCCAACACTATCAGAGGCAGTGTGTAAATCACTCGTGAACACACACACACACACACACACACCAGAAGACGTCCTCCAGCACATCCACAGGCAGAGGCGAGGGGTTGAAGATGACGAAGAGCCTCTCCTTCACCACGCTGTCAGACGCCACTAGCTTTCTCAGAGGAGGCAGAGCTACATCTGTCTGCACACGTGCTTTCTGAGCTACAAACGGTGCTGTGTAGCCCTACAGGACACAAACACTGGTCAATAATCAGTTCGATGACTTCTGATCATCAAGTCTCTCAAGTCAAATGGAGGACGAGCTCAACGTAGATCAATAATACTGCGCTCTGTAACAACAAAGATGCACGACGAACAAAAGTGTTGCATCATTTGTAGGTGGTTTTAGGTTCAGGGACAATCTTATTCTAGAACATATTCAACTGGACAAAAAGACAAACACACACAAAAAAAAAAAAACCTTTTTAATAGCTAAAATATGTTAAAAACGTTGACCATGGAAGAAAAAAAAGACAGATGAGGGCAAGTAAACTATGACAAAATGTTCATTTTCGGGTGAACTATCACTTTGTATATTGAAAATTATTTTTTTATCAATAAGCGGCGAACTGTGCACCACCATTCAAAAGTTTGGGGTCGGTAACATTCGTAAAATCGTTTGGAAAGCAACCTCGTGCTCACTAAGACTGCATTTTTTGTTTGAAGATGATAAAATGATACTCTGAAATTATTTTCTAGATTGTACAAATGTATTATTTCTGTGATGTGCAGCTGTATTTTCAGCATCATTCCTCCAGTCTTCAGTGTCACGTGATCTTCAGAAATCAGAATAATATGATGATTTACTGCTCAAGAAACATTTCTCATTATTATCAGTGTTACAAAAACGGTTGCACAGCTTAATAGTTTTGAAGAAAAATGTGATTTTAATATATATTAAAATGTTATTCTTGTGATGGTAAAACAGTTTTTGTAACTTTATTTATGCATTGCATCCTTGCTGAATAAAATAATTACTTCATATATATATATATATATATATAAAGTACTGACCAAAACTTTTGAAAGGTTATGTAAGTTTGACATATGTGTCCCTGGTTAATTTTTGAACTGAGATATATATATATACATTTGTTATGATCTGAAGATTTTTGGCCGAGATATAACTATTTGAAATCTGAGGGTGCATAAAAAAATAAATTAAAAAAAAATTGTCCAAATGATGTCCTTAGCAATGCGTATTACTAATCAAAAAATTTAGTTTTGACATGTTTAAGATAGAAATATTACAAAGTATCTTCATGGAACATGATCTTCACTACATATCCTAATGATTTTTGGCATAAAAGGAAATTCAATAATTTTGACCCATACAATGATTTATTGGCTATAGCTACAAATATACTTCATAACTGGTTTTGTGCTCCAGGTTCACATATGAGTTTTCACTGATGATCAATTAACTACAACAGCATGTGGAAACATGAGGTAACTTTGGCTTATACAGGAATAGTTCACTCAACAAAACTGTACGACTTTCTGTCTTCCATGGAGCACGAAAGTAGAACGAATCTGAACAAATCCCTAATTTAGAGAGCTGGCAGAAATGACTAAGAGATCTTGAGGACTGTCTCATTGTTCTCACACGTTACTCACTGCGCTAGTCTTCATCAGCTGCGCTCCAGAAGGGCCGTTCCACACCACAGACATCATCTGAGCGGCCACGAGCTGCATCGCCATCTTCCCCACGGAACTGAACACAGACAACACAACTAATAAACCTGCATCTCCATACATACAGCTCAAGATCTCATCTTCTTCAGCTAGCACGGTTTCTAACACTATAATTGTTCAAATCAAAATAAAAAAACATCAACCTAAACGTGCCCAGAAGCTAGTAAAGTTTTTAGGCTATGTTCCCCACAACCCCTTATATAACAGAAGAGCCAGGTTGAGTAATGATGGATTCATCAAGATAATGCTAACTGAAGATCCGTGGCATTTAATGAAGCAGGGTATACAGAAGATCAAACATCAGACAGATTGAGTTGAACGTAAAGGTGACTGTACCTCGTCCTGTCCTCCCCATCGTCTATATAAGATACCGAGAGACGGTTACCAGGCGGATACTCAAACCCATTCAGCTTCTCTTTAGCATAAACCGCAGAGCCCAGGTTATTATAGCGCACCAGACCTGCAGAGCACACACATGCCATCAATCGAACGAGACCCTTCAAGTTTACTCATCTTCTCTTTCTGAAGTCATATGTTAGCTTTGTTTGAGGAACAAACTTAACTTCAACATAGATTTAATATATACACATCAGTTCAAAGGTTTAGGGTCAGCAAGATTATTTAATGCTTTTGAAGAGTATTCTCTTATGCTCACCAACGCTGCATTTATTTGATCAAAAATACAGTAAAGAAATGGTGTAATATTGTTACCATTTCAAATAACTGACTTCTATTTGAATATATTTTAAAATAGAATTTATTCCTGTGATGCAAAGCTGATTTTCAGCAGTCTTCAGTGTCACACGATCCTTCAGAAATCATTCTGATATGCTTAGAATTTTTTTTTCAGGAGTATTTTTACAACACACTATCTGCGAGTAAATCACTCACGTGTGATTAATAACTGTCACTCACTCACATTTCTGAACATAACACTTTATAGTGCACGATCCAAACTTATTTTTTTATAATTCATGAATGAAACCATTTTGTAACATGATATTGATGTACCATTTACATGGCAATGCAATGTCTGATTTTAGAATGGGTGTTAAAGGATGAATTTTGAGATTTTCAGTTGATATATAATTTCTGATGATTTCTAAAATGTGATAGAGAAAAAGGCAACGAAGAAGTCTTTTTTTTTTTTTAAACAAAGGGCAAAACTGTTATAATGTAGATTGTTTAGGGTGCACTCTTGTCATAAATTAATCTATTACTTTTCCTATATAATTTTGTACAAAAAACATTGGTAAAATATATATTTGGGAGTCTTTCCAACGAAATATAGTTGGTCAAGATTAGATTAGATTTAATTGTGATATAGTGAAGTAAATGTAGGCGTCCCGTATATGGGACGGGGTGACAGTTAAAGGGTTAAACTTTACACCAGGCGACTAAATAATGTCTGTCATTAGCCACTGACTAATGGTTAGATTTCAGCTTAGAAGCAGAGGAAAAACCAGGTGTATTTTGTCTGTGTGTTGTGTCCTCTGACCACATGTGAGCGTTTACGCTGGAAGACTCTGAATGACAGGAAAGAAAGCACATTGATCAGGGCGTGGGTGGACGTGACGTGACTGTCCCGCTGAAAACAAAGCATCCTGCTGCAGCTAGTAGGGGAAAGAGTGACAAATGGAGTAAAACAAGAAGTAAACTTCCTTCTTAAGCCTCAAGTTGTGTTCCAGCCATTTTGACACGAAGACAATGTCCTTTTCTCTCGCAAATGCTTGTTAATGTTTTCGCACTGGACTTAAAGCTACTGACTTTGCTCACACAGGGAATATATAAAAAATGCACCTCTTTTTTTATCTTCTTTACTTTTTCAGGTGTTCATGCTCAAAAATGACCAGCCTACAAAAAATAGCTTGTAAATCTTTCATTATGTTATTATTACCAAATCTTGGTTTTGATGATCTATGAGGTTTTTAAACATTGATTGTTAATCTTTCATTATCACCAAATCTTGGATTCAGTCTGATCGTCAACTTGTTTTCTTTCAATTAGCACAGGTTTTTGTATATACTTTTTAACTATTTAATTGTAGACCTCATTGGTCAAGTTTATGCACCAAAAATACTGCCAAAATAATTAACAAATAATGCTTTTTTCATTCAAAAACTGATCTACTGTATATAAGCTCAGATCAACGAGGGCTTCAACCAATCAGTTCCAAAAAAACACAAACCCAAAAAAGATTCAATCCAACTGAATCCAAGACTTTGTGATGATATAGAACTTTATTTGCATTTTTTAATTTTCTAAAAAGGCCAAATTAAGTAAATGGTTTTCACCACAGCACAAGGGTTAAAATGTATATAAAAAATCTATATAATATTTATATAATATATATATTTGCATGAAGATGAAAAAAAGTGCTGACGGGTAAAATAAAAAGATTTACTAGCTAATGCGAATTCTTTTTCCAAAGGGACTGTATAGATGGTTGCTTAGTGCAAAAAAGCATTTATTTTTCCAAAACATCTGTACCCGTTCTCAATATAATACATCGCCAATGAGTATCGTTGAATATTAATTCAGTTTAAACAAAACTGAGCCCAAATTTTTCAGCATTAGTGTATAATTCACATGCTGTCTATAAACTTGTAATTTTGGGGAAAATGACACTTTAAAACATTTTAGTAGGGTTGTGCACAGAGAGATAACATTATAGCACTGAGTGTGTGGTGTGTAACCTTTGCTGAAGCTGTACTGCTCTCTCTGCATCTCACAGAAGTCCATTCCCGGGATCAGGTCGAACAGGCCGTAGATCTGCTCCTGCGTGACTGTGGCCCGCGAGGACACCAGCAGGCACCGCGTGATGACGTCCGAGCTCCACGTGTCCCCCGTGGTGTAGCTGCTGGACTCGTGTGCTGCAACAAACCAGGAAACCATCACACTAACCCCTCACGCATCCAAAAACTGCACGCAGAAGCATGAAGCGGCTTGACACTTACCAGAGGTGTACGAGCTCGAGCCTGGATCATTGGCAGAGTGATCCGATCTGGGGTTACTGACATACTCACTGTCTGCGGATGCATTTTTGGACCTGGGCTCGGCTAAAATAGCTCTAAAAGCTGCAGAGACAGACAACTTCATACTTCATACACTAATAAATACAGTTGAAAACAACAGCAAAGTAAGAGGAATGACTTGCTTACTCTTGTCACAGTTTTCTATGGCTTTGGCGGCTTGTGAAGGTTTGTGGAATCGCACGTAACCCAGACCTTTACTTTCACCCGTGGTCTTATTCCTGATGATAATAGCGTACTCTACATCTCCATACACCTGTGGAAGAGGCCACAACATGTCGAAAATCAAATTAAAGACTATATAACAAATTAAGGTTTGCTTAACCTGTTTTTAGGACCATGCATTATTTCATGGAAAATTTATCACAGTCTCTCAATTGGTTCTATCACTGTTACTGAATGCAAAAATTGGTGCAAAAAACACATATCTTAGAATTTTGCGAAATATAACGTCACACGTTTTTAATTTTGGGGTGAAGTGTAATGTGTGTTCAAGCGGTCCCTCAGAAAGTTGAAATCTTCCTCAGCGAAGGACTTTGGGAAAGCTCAACTACCACAGCATGCACATTTTCTCATCTAAATGCACTATTTTGTTTATATTATATTACATTATCTGGATTGAGTTCCTTTTAATTTGGAAGTTTGTACAGTTTCTGCCTTTTAAGGTTATGCTTTCAAACTGTCCATCAGGAAATGCCTCAAGAGTAATACATCCAAACTGTATTTACATATATGAGCCATTTTAACATTTGTACATTATGTTATTGTTATTTTTGAAGGGGGAAAACCCTCATATATAGATAGATTCAAGAAATACATTTCGTCCCCTTTATACAAAATGTATTTTCCTTTTAACTTTAGGGAAATTCGCATGGTTTTCCATCCAAATAATACCTTGAACGTGTCTTTTAAATCTTCCTCGGTGAAGGATCTTGGGATCATGACGAAGATCCTGGTGAGCTCCTCGTCCTCCACATCTCTGTGGCTGCCAGAAGCCCTGGACTGAGCGATGAAGACCTGGACAAGACACACATGTCACGGTTTGTTTGAGATCTCACACTGGGACTGTACAGGGGTCATGTAAACACCTTGATGGGTTTGGTCCCCTCGGCCAGGCTTCGGCCGTGCATCTCCTCCATCGCAGTGCAGGCTTGCGACGATTTGGCGAATTTCACAAACGACACTCCTTTCGACTCTTTCGTCTGCTTGTCCCTCACCACCAGAATGTCCTGGATCTCCCCGAAATCTGTGAAATGCTCTCTTATAGTCTCCTCTGTTATGGATTTACTGGTGACGAGAAACAGCCGACTGTTCGGTGGCTCGTCCAGATACGAGGCTCGGTTATATTCGTCCATTCTCACACTAACAGATAAAATGTATAGTATTAACTTTCAGCCGTTTAGCCAGCTAGCGCCTGTTTAGAAATAGACTGTATAGAATATCTCCGCAACAACCAACGTAAACAAAACCTCAACAGAATACACGCGAGGAACGCTTTTCATAATAAAAGTCACTGCAGAAGACGGTGGCTCGGTTAAGTCACATGACAGGTTTGGAGACTGGTCATCCATTCGAATTAAATATATATTTTATAAATTCTATTGTAATATTGTAAATAAATATATTATGTATCGAGTATACCTTTGCCTAGAGAAATTAAAAACAATTTTTTTTAAACACAAATGTTTACAGCAAGTGGCCAGTGTTCAGTATGAACAATAAATAAATAAACTCTCTTCATTTACATTAATTATATAAACCATTTTTAATCGAAAAAAATAAATACAAATCAAACACTAAAAATAATGAAGACTTACCTTGAAATGATGTCTTCACATTGCAAACCAAATTTACTAAGCATATTAATAATGACATAATAAACTCACAGAATTAAAGCAGAATTAATCTAATTTTATCTTGAATCAAGCACTTTTATTAATTAATAATATTACTTAAAAAATAAGAACTTAAAATTGGTAATATTCATAAAAAACACAGACTGACAATGCAGGATGCCACTTTTATGCTCACTGTAATTGATAAAGAATAACCTGTAAAGGACAGCAGGGTGGTGATTGCAAATTTGTTTACAGAGTTTACAGAAGTCAGAGAAATGAGTTAAACGTGTCACATTTGATGGGACTCAAAAGAAGCCAGCAGCATGTTTTTGGCTGCGAGGAGTGCTGGAGGAGATGCCAGCAGAGAGAGCTGATCCTGTGCTCTGTGTGGATCTGAACACAGCACTGAGAACAAACGCATCATCCATAGCCAGGGTGACCCAGAGTGAACCCAAGCTCACACTACAGGAGGTTTAAAATCCTAACTGATTGTGAAATCTGGTTGCAGTACACACATAAGAAGAATCTTTGCAGATTATCTTCCTGCAAATCTTAAACATGCTCACACTAAAAGATTTGAAAATCGTGGTAAGATCACACACTGCAAGATATTATTAAATGGGTCGTATGACATTGTGAAAAAGAACATTATGTTGTGTATTTGATGTAATACGGTTCAAGGTAAAAAAAATAAAAAATAAATAAATAATATAATATAAACATTATTTTCCACATATTGTACTTTATTGTTTCTCCTCTATGCCATGCCTTTCTGAAACACATTGATTTTTACAAGAGTGGCTCATCGGTCTGAAAGGCGAGGTGTGCTCTGATTGGCCAGCTATCCAGTGTGTTGTGACTGGCTGAATAACTCAAGCAAGCAGGAAATGTTACACCCCTCACCATACTGTGATGCGTGTCCCAGCACCACGAGACAAAACCAATAAAAACAATAACAAAAACTGGGCATTTGTTGCATCCACTGAAGACATAATTACTGATTATAATGACTTATACTGTGTTATTATACGCTGTGTTGAGTATCACGCCGCATAAACATAAAACATGTCTGCATTTGTGATCGGAGAAATGACAACCACAAGCGCTACACTGCTCAATACTCGTGTTTTAATCATCAGTGCTTGCAAAGTTGGAACTGCCTCACTTTATAGAAACAGCCTTTAAGCACATTGTAGGCTGCTCTGCAGGTTCAGGGAAACAGTCACACAGCATCACACATTGTGGTTTTGAGAACGGCGCGGCTGGCAGATTTGATGAAGGTCATGAAGGTGTGATGACCCCGGGCTGGACTCTGCTTCATCCACGGTGAAAGCTGATCAGGCGATTCACACCGCGAAGTTGATATATTTCTTCAGCGATCAGCACAGATCAGCTCTAGGCAGGATGAAGCAGGTATCGTCCTCTTTTGGAAGGTCAAACAAAGTAGTTTTGCTTTCACAATGAAACACACAGCGTCTCCACAACATGGTGGCAACAACAATACTACAGCGAGAATAAAAGTTGTGCCTTTTTCTTTGCGTGAACATTTGACTGGCGTTACGCAAATCTTCTCACATAGTGACGTAGACATGTGGGGGCGTGTTCAAATGAGGTGTTTTAGGGGCGTGTGGTTGACTATTAACTTTTATAAAGAATATCTCTGTGGATTTGAGACTTCAGTCTTGCGAACTGTACAGATCTTCTTCATGCACCAAGAGCTTGAAACACTTCAACGAGAAAGGTAAAAATTTACATCACATCATATGACCACTTTAAGATTTTCATGCCAGAAGGAGCGCCTCACGTGATCTCATGTAGCAGCTCGTCTGCAATGTTTATGATAGCAAGCGTGCTAGCAGCTTCCTGCACTCACCTTGTACCAGTCTTGGGGGAAAGTTACTTTTCAAAAGAAATGCATTAATAATTTTTCCCCTAAAATTTAATTAATTGCACTACTTTTATGGAAAGTAATGAATTACATTACTTTTGCATTATTTTTTCTCATCACATTCTTGTGTGTTTTTAATCTAAATGTTTTTTTTTTTTTTTTTTTTTTTTTGTGGCTTGTGTAAAAGACATTTCCCACCAAAAATGAAATGAATAAGCCTCAGGTTAGGAAATGTACATTCAATGATTAACATATTTAATTATTGCAGGTTTGCTGAGGTTGCATTCAAGTTTTTATTCTTTTTACGTAATACTAAATCTGTTTTTGTGCAATTGAGATTTTCATATTTAGTCTAGAACTAAAGTAACCATTGTATTAAACATTGCACTTCCTGCTAGACAATAAATGGGAAAACAAAAAGTATAACTGGCCTTACTCAGCCTATTTCAAAAAGCAGCTGTAGCTGATAGTTTACTGTAAATTGTAAAGTTACTTTAAAAAAGTAATTTGAATAGTATGCAGATTTTAGGAACTACTTTATCGCTTGGTACAACATTGGATTATAAAAAGGAATTTAAAACGTACTATTAACTATTAATAATTTTAAAACATTTACAAATGTTGATAACGTTGCTGTTTTATTCTAATTTAAAAGCTGAAAAACAGATAAATTGCAATTATTTCATTATGACTAGTTTTGAACATAAATGAGTACAGTACACAAACTCACAGAATGAAACACATGGACTAACAAGGACATTGAAAGTGAGCAGACGATTCCGGTGTAGAAAGGCTGCTGTTTAGCCACAAGAATGGACAAATGCAAAGCAAAAATGCAAAAGACTTCGAATTTTTAGCTAATTTATGACCAGTTTAATACATCTTTTTAAATAATTTTACATGCAAGATTTGTATTTTTGAGATCATCATTATTAATTTAAAGTACTGTATATATGTTCACCAAACCATGCGACTTTGGCTCTTCCCTAAACTAAAATCCCCTTTATAAGGGTAAAGCTTTCAGACTGCCGGTGAGATTCAGGATAATAAAACAAGGAGGGAGAGAAATAGTTGAGGCCTGGGGTCAGAAAGCCTTAAAGAAAAACACACCACAAATCGTTTGGGAGGGTTAAAAACAAATTCCTCTGCTCTCAAAAATAAACTCATATTCAGTTGTTAGACATGACTGGCAATTCACAAAGGACTGGGTTTTATGGTCTGATGAAAATAGCTTTTTGGCAACAAACCCTCAAGGTTCCCATACTTGTACTCAGCTGTTTTCCTTGAATGTGAAAGGTTAAGGTTTTAGGATTTTTTTTTTAATAAAAGAACAAAATGATTAACAGTGTATATTTAATTTTAGATCCTTCCTTGTCCATAGTTACCAAGGGTCCCAATAACTATAAATATATATATATATATATATATATATATATATATATATACATACTATGATATTTTCTTGAACTTCAAGAGGAAACACCCACATTTCTAAGAATTTTCTTAGAATTTTGTTACTATGAGTAACTATTCTCAGACCCAGAAGTGTTTTATTTCTAATGGCAGAATAACTGTAATCGTGGTGCAAGGTAAGCTGAAGTTAGTTTACTGAGAGTTATGTGACTTGAATTTCAGCACTGCATGTTTGTTCAGAGACTGGCCCAAAACAAACATTGTAATTGTAAGTTGATATGTCAACGAATCATTATGATACCTGCCTTTCCTAAACCTATTTGGAAATAATATTTGACAAATATATCCCTATATCAAGAACAAAACAGTAAGATAAATTCCTGTGCATCATTACTCCAGTCTTCAGTGTCACATGATCCTCAGAAATCATTCTAATGTACTGATTTGCTGCTCAAGAAACATTTCTTATCACAGATGAATATGGCTGTGCTGCTTAATAAATGTTGAAATCACGATCATGTGTCTTCTTCGGGATTCATTGTATTTATATGATATTATGTATTCAGGACAGTATTTATTTGTGTAACATTTGAAAAATCTTTACTGTTATTTCTGACTAATTGAATGCATCCTTGGTGAATAAAAATAGCAATTTATTAAAAAAATAAAATGAATGAATGAATGAAATCATAGCTATCCAAATCTGTAGAACAATGGTGTGTATTTAAAAAGTATATTTGCAGTGTACATTATAGTTGTTTTTGTTGAGTGTGATACAATTAAAAAGAGAGGTTATAGTTTTTTTTAGGCTATTTACATTAGGTAGTTAAATTAGACCCATTTAATTTTCTTTGCTCATTAATTTTCATAAATTGTTTAGATTTTTTTATTATAATTATAAATCAGATCTTTACTACACATACAGTACTTCATTAAACAACTGAATTTTTTTATTAGGTTGTAAAATCAATTCCATGGCACACACTTCCCATGATTCACTGGTTGAGCACTCTGGGCTTTCTTGTGTTTGTGTTGGACACTTTCTGATGTGACTTGTTTGTACAGTTAAGTACATTGTTTTTCTTGGGTTGTCCTCAAAATGAATTATGAAACTGAAGCCTTTCAGATAGTTTAATTACCCTACATAACTGGTTTATGATAAAACTTATTCTATCTATGTTTTCTCTGGCAAGCATGAATAGGGAACAACTCTGGAGCTGGAACACAATCTTATGCTAAAATGCTAATTTTTACTTTCTGAGTCTAAAAACTTCTGTCTTGGCCGCATTTGAAAGACTGCACGTGTTTAGTATTGCACTCAGGCCCATTTAGCCACAAGCTTGAAAGCATCTATTCAAGTACTCCACTGAGCGTCTGAAAAGCTATGCAGAGAGCAGCCTACAGTGTCTTTGTATATAGCCCATCACTCTGGACTGGCACTTACAAAACTCTACAGGTGATTGATGTAGCCAAAAAAGCATGCAGACCCACAAGATTAAATGCATGGGAAGCACAAGGTGAAAATGTGGCAAGATTATTTGTATGTAATATTCCTCCCTTGATCTACCCTGACATATTTGCCCCATTATCATATCCTTACAGTCTGCAATCAGTGATGTGTAAGGGAAACAGGTCAATTTTGCTTAGAGTGAATCATTTAAGATTTTATAGGGAATTTGAACAGAATCACTGTTTCACGCTGATCACTGAGACACCCTGCGATTCAGTGAGCGAGCCATTTAACATCAACTCTGCACTGGATATTAATATACAACGTATAGTGAAAACACTGTTAATTAGCACAGTAACAAGATCGGCAGTTTAAGACATTAACTTGTAAGCACAAAACACAAGATACTTCTCGTTTCAATATGAATAAGGCTTTATTAGATAAATCTAAGACATAGAAACTAATCTAACACATAAACGCACGCACTCACACATTCACACAAGTTGCAGGAAGATCGAAAGTTAGGGAAAAAATGAGTTTAAGAGAATGGAAATGTGAAATCCCAAGTTTACAGCAATACGTGAAATTGCATAGACATGAACAACCATCAATCACTTACCGGTTACCTGAGGTGCAGAAATAAGCCTTAAAGGGTTAGTTCACCCAAAAATGAAAATGTATGTCATTAATAACTCACCCTTATGCTGTTCCAAACATGTAAGACCTCCTTTTATCTTGGGAACACAGTTTAAGATATTTTATATTTTGTCCAAGAGCTCTCAGTCCCTCCATTGAAGCTGTGTGTACGGTCTACTGTCCATGTCCAGAAAGGTAAGAAAAACATCATTCAAAGTAGTCCCTGTGACATCAGAGGGTCCGTTAGAATTTTTTGAAGCATCGAAAATACATTTTGGTCCAAAAATAGCAAAAACGATGACTTTATTCAGCATCGTCTTCTCTTCCGTGTCTGTGTGAAAGAGAGTTCAAATCAAAGCAGTCTGGATATCCGGTTCACGAACGAATCATTCAGTTCACCAAATCGAACTGAATCGGTTTAAACGGTTCGCATCTCTAATACGCATTAATCCACAAATGACTTAAGCTGCTAACTTTTTTAATGTGTCTGACACTCCCTCTGAGTTCAAACAAACCAATATCCCGGAGTAATTCATGTACTCAAACAGTACACTGACTGAACTGCTGTGAAGAGAGAACTGAAGATGAACACCGAGCCGAGCCAGATAACGAACAAAACATTGACTCGTTCACGAGTCAAGAACCGTTTCTGTCAGACGCGTCCGATTCGAGAACAGAGGAGCTGATGAAACTGCGCATGTGTGATTCAGCATGAAGCAGACCGACACACAGAGCGTCTGAACTGAACTGATTCTTTTGGTGATTGATTCTGAACTGATTCTGTGCTAATGTTATGAGCGCGTGTGGCAAGTGTAATGTTGTTACACTAGATTATTGAAATTATTATTAACTAATAGCACTAATACAAGAGGCTTTTATTTTGAAATTGGTATCAGGAATAATTGCACAGTGAAGTCATGTGATCTCAAGCACAAAACTATTGTTATTTTAATTTCTTTTTACATATATAATTTGTATTTCTTTTGTTATTAGTTAGATTTTCCTTATGGAATTGTTAATCTATATAAAATGTTTAGGAAGAACCGTTTACGTGAGTTACGTCGTGTGTTAGCACTAGGGAAGAGCTGATGTAATTTCCTGTTCTCTCTCTTTCGCGGGATGTCGTTGCGATGAAAGGTATATTTTATCAGCTCCTCAGAAAAGTGATTGAATCTATTAAATTACTTACTGATTATTGTTTATTTTTGCACGAAATCAGTTTGTTTGTAAATTTTTCTTTATTATGGGATTACTAGTCCAAGTTAGTAACATTATAAAAAGTATGTTTAATCGAAGTGTGTATTCATGTAATGGTCGCCATTTACACGTGCAGTATGCTGCTGAATTAATTACCTAATGATGCATACTTCAGTAAAACAGAGTTATTCAGTTATGAATTATACATTAGTAATTGCGTGAAGTTTGTCTGTTTAACTTTAATGATCCATGAGAGGTTTGAATGTATTTGCTGTTATATAAGTGTACATGGTAACACTCCGCAATGATTGTCAGGCACTGCTAGACCGGATATT
This sequence comes from Carassius gibelio, assembly GCF_023724105.1. Lineage (NCBI taxonomy): Eukaryota > Metazoa > Chordata > Actinopteri > Cypriniformes > Cyprinidae > Carassius > Carassius gibelio. The sequence goes on along the minus strand of NC_068404.1, from coordinate 4,726,857 downwards.
CTTCTGTTACTACCTGATGGTGTCTGTTATACTTTGAAACAGGTATGTAAATGGATCATTATAGTATTGGTTTCTTTTCCTGTATGTTTTTCTCTCGTATATTATTATTGTATTTGTTTTTATGAATGTTACTGTAATTTTAAATGCTCGTTATTTTTTCAGTAACGGAGTAATCTAACTAATTACTTTTCCCGTCGTTATAATGCCGTTAACATTACTGGAAGTTAAATGCGGTGCTTTACTATGCATTGTTTAAATAAACGATGTAATCCAAACGCATCCCTGGCTCACACAGCGAGTGAAGAGGTGGGTTTATAACGAGATAAGCGATTATGATTGGCTAAGCAGAGTCACGTGTTTCATGGTAGCCAATCAGAGCCAGTGTTTTTACGCCAGAGGCATCCGTAGTGGCGTCAAACACACACGCACGCGAGATTCACAGCAGCAGCAGCTAGGTAGAGATATAAGCACTAATTCAAATTCATTGTGGTCAAAGGCAAGAACGTGAATATAATGTGTACATGTAAAGTGTGACACACGCATCTACAAAGCTAGTGGCTTCTTTTTTTTTTTTTTTTTTACAGTAACGCAAATAGTTACTTTCCCTGGTAACGAATTACTTTTATTATAGAGTAATTCAGTTACTAACTCAGTTACTTTTTGGAACAAGTAGTGAGTAACTATAACTAATTACTTTTTTAAAGTAACGTTCCCAACAGTGATCATCGCAAATGACGCCATTAAGTCGAGCGCAAAAGAACCGGTGAACCGTTTTCTTCAACCGGTTTATTGAATCGAACTGTCCGAAAGAACTACTGGTGATCCGATCACCGATGCAACCGGTTCTTCACTCGTGAAGGAGTCAGTCTATTGTTCGTTATCTGGCTCGGCTCGGTGTTCATCTTCAGTTCTCTCTTCACAGCAGTTCAGTCAGTGTACTGTTTGAGTACATGAATTACTCCGGGATATTGGTTTGTTTGAACTCAGAGGGAGTGTCAGCCACATTAAAAAAGTTAGCAGCTTAAGTCATTTGTGGATTAATGCGTATTAGAGATGCGAACCGTTTAAACCGATTCAGTTCGATTTGGTGAACTGAATGATTCGTTCGTGAACCCAATATCCAGACTGCTTTGATTTGAACTCTCTCTCACACAGACATGGAAGAGAAGACAATGCTGAATAAAGTCGTCATTTTTGCTATTTTTGGACCAAATTTTTTTTTCGATGCTTCAAAAAATTCCAACGGACCCTCTGATGTCACATGGACTACTTTGATGATGTTTTTCTTACCTTTCTGGAAATGGACAGTATACCGTACACACAGCTTCAATGGAGGGACTGAGAGCTCTCGGACAAAATCTAAAAATATCTTAAACTGTGTTCCGAAGATAAAAGGAGGCCTTACATGTTTGGAACAGCATAAGGGTGAGTTATTAATGACATTTTTGGGCAAACTGACCCTTTAACTCTTTCATAGATATATTTAAAATTTCTATTACATGACTGTTATTTATAGTTAAACAGATCTCTTGGGCCCCCCAAAGTGCATGTGCCATTAGAATCATTCTAACTTCGCCCCATTTGCAGCGCCCCTGATTGGTAACATTATAAACTGCATGCTGATCTAGATATTCAGCTTGCAAACTCATCTACTCATCTAAGTCAAATCATTCAAAAAACAGAGCTTCTGGTAATCGCGGTCAGTTATGACCATAACAACTCCGACCATGACAGATGGGAATATGAGCGTAGTGCTTGATGACTAGCTTCTGCTTTTCTATCCATATCACAACAGTCCCATCGTGCAGGTTCACATGTGCAGCACAGATAAGACCCTGGATAACAAAACCAGTCACAAGGGTCAATTCATTGAAATGGTCTAAGGGTGCAAAAAAATCTAAATACAGAGAAAATCACAAGTTGTCCAAATGAAGCTTTACTATTACTTGAGTGTTAAACACGATGCATTTTTCGACCACTGCTCAATATGTAGGCCAGAGAAATCCACAGGACGGCACAGCTGAAGACCAAACCAAAAAGAAGCCAGCAGTCATCAGTGGATCCTATAAAAAAATGTTAATAAGGATGTTTTTTTGGGTGGGACATGTATTTATTTTGCCCTATAAATAGCGCAAAAAGATTAGTGGGTTGTGTAACTTCCTTACATGTGACTTCTATCTCCTTCCGGTGTTGTGACTCATGAAAGGCCATCGATGCTTGGGGTCGGCTGAGTTGAGACTGCTATTTGCATCATTCACTACACCTTTTTAATGCTGTTGGTTAGTGATTGGTATATTAGTGCATGTGTGCTGTGTGTGCTCTTATGTCTGGGGGTCTGTGGCCCCATGATTTGCCCCTTTCCTCCGGCAGGCTTGGTAACCCTATATTTTAAGAATGGTGGGTTATGATTTTAACTAGGTCTAAAGTACATCACTTTTAAAGTGTGATTCCCTTAATTTTGATACTATATTAAAGTTGAACATCCATCTATATGGATGGGTACTGCTTGTGAATAAAAGGGTTGAACTTCTCTGTCTCTGTTCTTCATTCATTTATGGGCCACTGAACTTGTGTTGCAGTGCAAAGTTATTTCCATGGAGACAAAGAGGACTGAGGAGCAATATCATTGGAATCAGAATGACTTTTTCCAGCTGGTAAATGATGAAAAAAGTCAATCCCAATCCACTCGACTTTAAAAAGCTTGAGCATTTAAAGCAGCAGATGAAATAACTGTAGCAAGCACTTATAATAAATGGAAAGTCGTTATATTTTGGTGTGGATGCTAATATCATTATCGTTATTTGCATAGCTATAATTCACAGTCTGAGCAGGCTTTAATCCTCACATTTACATCCCTACAGGATTGTACAGATTTTCTGTAATGCATCAAAACCTGAAATGCATTTGTTGTTGATGCCAATTATGCATTGTTTTAAAAACAAGAAGTAGCTTAAAACAGAAGCAGCTAAAGAAAGTGTTTAAATATAAAGATTATTAGGCGACTCACCAGTGTTATTCACATAGAGGAAACCTGAAGCACTTCCATACTGGTTTGATGCTGTACAGATGTATACACCATTAGAATCAGTAGAGGATTTTGGGATGAAAAGCTTGTTTCCTTCAGAACGAAGAGTACTTCCATTCAATCTGTTAATAAAGACACATTAGAGAAACTAGTGAATCCAACGTGATATATACATGAACATATGTGACCCTGGAGCACAAAGCCAGTCATAAGTAGCATGGGGATATTTCTAGCAATAGCTAACAATACATTGAATGAGTCAAAATGATACATTTTTCTTTTACGCCAAGAATCATTAGGGTATTAAGTAAAGATCATGTTCCATGAAGATATTTTGTATATTTCCAACGGTAAATATATTAAAAACTAATTTTTGATTAGTAACATGCATTGCTAATGACTTCATTTGGACAACTTTAAAGGCATTTTTTAAAATTTATTTATTTATTTTTTCAAAAATTTTAATTCAATATTGTCCTATACTAAAAAAATTAAAAACGTTTTTATACTTTTTTATATTTTATAATTATTTTAACGTGTCTGATTGCACACTTCTTGTTTTCTGAATCCAAATGTTCCCAAATCTTGAGTACTAGAACATTCCCAGATATAACACTTACACATACTGTTTTCCATCATCCTATCTGAGTAAAACAAAACAGCTCTGCCTAAAAAATAACAAGCAACTCTGAAGCTGTCTGAAATGTGTAGGAATTAAAGAACTAAAAAGCACATGATTTCATTACTTGATCCAGATGTAGCTGGTTGGTGCTGGGTTACAATCCACTGAACAAAGATATTCTTGAGTCTGTGTTGGGTCATCAGGAGATATCACCACCAAGTCAGGAGGATCTAAAAGTTGCAAATATAATAATAATACTTTAATGCTTTAATAATAATAATAATTCATTTACAGGAGGGAATCCGTGCGAATCACATTTCACATCTGGACGGTTAAAAGCATTATGTAGGCCAGGAAAAGTTTAACTTTCTTCTTCTAGAGGAATGAAAATGTGATTGCTTTCCAGCTCCACCAGTTAACAGATTGCAGACACAGAGGCCCATCACAACTTACTGTCACATAAAATCTGTTAAGAGTTACTCAGCCTTTAGCAGTTGCTGTTGTATTCTTTTTGCACTAAGCTATACTTGTTTGCAGTTTATGACAGTTTACATATTACATATATGTTATATGTAAATGCATATGTTACTTACAGTGGACATTTATTATGTAGTCAAGTTCTAGCTCCTTTGTCAGTGTGCTGTGTTTTATCACACACTGGATCTTCTTCTGGTTTAAATCTTTAGATGGTGCACCAAGTGTGTGGGACACAGATGTGACGCTTCCGTCTGTGTGCTCTGTGTAGCTGGTTTCTGTCCTCAGTGAGTCATTCAGAGCTCCTAATTTCCAAAACACCTCTGCTGCAGGCCGGGCATGGGAAGCGACACATGAGGCCAGAATAATGTCAGAATGACCCCAAACATGTGTCTTCCCTGTTACATTTCCCACCGGAGGAACTACATTTGAAACAAAAAAGGACAATTAATGAATTATGTCAACAACGAGAACATGACAAACATTGATTATTTCTAAAAGCTGGTAGTTAATCTTTTTTTATTTTTATGAAATGGTTAATTATTGAGTGTATAAAAATGAAATACTTAATACTTAAATAAAAAACGTAATAGTTTTTGTCTTTCAAATTTAAATGTGAATGTCAAATACATTGACCGTTAATAATTTTTATGTTATTTTTGTGCACTAAGCAGTAACATTTTTCTTTTACACGTTTTGTTCTGTAAGAGGAAATACAATGATGAATCGTTTAAAATGGAAAATTCTGTCCATTATGTGTTAAATTCTGATGCTTGAGACAATGGGCTATATCATACACCCAGGGGTGGGGGGGGTGTTTAATGTTTTGGGGGCCCCCTCTGAGGATTTTGTGATGGATTCTCGGGCTGGGGATGGGTATCGTTTACATTTTATCGATATCAAGTACTTTACTGCCATGTTACTCTCAATAATTTGGTGCAAAATAAAATATTTTAAAAAGATAAAATGTTTCAAGTCATTTTATTACTGCAGTTTACAAATGCATGTTTACAAAAGCAAATGGAAAAAGGCACATAAAGAATTTTTTTTTTAAATAAAAAGCCCCTTCAGAGAGAGAGAAAGAGAGAGAGAGAGATTTTCCCATCATATCATAGGAGCACAATAGAATGTAATGGAGAGTTCTGGTGTCTCTATTTTTATAAACACACACACACACACACACATACACACACACACACATTATATATATATATATATATATATATATATATATATATATATATATATATATATATATATATATAAAAGTGTGTACTGTATATATATATATATATATATATATATATATATATATATATATGAAAAGAGAGAAATCTCAAATATGCAATGTTGGGGGTTTTCCAGGACCAGGATTGGGAACCAGTAATCTACATGATAAAAAGGCTTCTTTTTAACATTTATTCAGGACCTTTTTGAATATGGGGGGAATTCCCCTCTTAGGTGACTCTTGTGGTAGGGAGGATTTTATATGAGTGGTGAAATTTTTTTGACTTTCTATTTTTTTTTTACAAATATGTAATTAAAATTTGGTCATGCTGTGTATATTTGTTTTTACAATGAGGCAACTGAGTTGGGATGGTTTGGGGTCAGTTTGGCGTTTTCAAACATATCAATTGTAAAGGCTAACTGAAAGCCCAAATGTGCATATACTGCATCCAGACACTCATCACGTTATAAACACAGACACACTGCAGTGCATAGACGCTAATGCTGATGTGGACGTCACTGCCATACTTTTAGCCAATTACTAGAGATCTACAGACAGATGTGATGATTCATGAGTGGGGGTTTTTAGCACAATAACAGATCTAATTTTAAATATATGAACTGTATGGTGATCATGATGCCTAAATATAAGTTCTGCTGCAACTCTGAAATTAGAGCACAGTAATATTATTTAATTATTTAATCAAAATCAAATCTATCTATACGATCCTGTCTTTTATCTTTTAAACAGTCCAGACTCGTATATCCCTGAAAGCAGCTGGACTTGTTAGTTTTGACTGCAAAGATATGTAATGTTCTACAATATAAACTTCACGAAAGACTTAAGTCCGATTCTGACGGTTATTATTTCTCGTGGGGACCTCTGTAACAAAATAAATTTACATATCAGCTCAGAGATAAAACTCATGGATTCAGATGATGATTATTATTGTTGTTTTTGTAAAAAACTGTATTGTCTAATTATGCAGTATTTACTGTATCAGTGAATGACAACACAGTTTTGAGTCTGTCACATGTGCATAAAAAAAGTGTGAAATATCTATTACGTTGCTTTTTACTATCACTTATATTGGGCACTCTTTTTCATTTAAATTCTGTATGTTGACATTGATGATGATGAATTTGTTTTTCGAGGGTATCGTTAAATTACTTGATTGACTTTTTGATGGTGACTGCTTGCATATTTTAATCATATTTGGTAATTCTTTTTAATGCATTTGCCCCGATTTGATCCATGGGAAATGTATCCAACGTTATTATGGTTTATTTTGTCATAATTATTTTGTTTTAAGGAGTTAAAATGGCTCTTAACAACCTTCAATGACATATTCTATCACATTATTTTGGCGGTTAAAGTTTTGGGTGTTTTTTGTTGTTAGAGTGGGCAGGTTTCTGTGAGCTTTTGGGCTGGAAATCATCCATCCAATCTGGCAACACTGTGTGCAGCTCACTCAAAGTGCAGACGTGATGTGGTGATGTGAAGCCATTTGTGCATTTGTGCACTCATGCCTCACTTAAAGTTTTCAAATTATTTTGTTAGTTATTTAATGAAGAAATATGAATTGTACCTCACCTTAAGCACTGTAATTTTTTTACCTGCACCAGACAGAGATTGAGACTGCTGCATGTCGTGCCAAACCTAGTCTCATGCATAGAAAATTAATATATATTCATTTTTATATTTTTATTATCTTGTTGTTAAAAATTACAGATTTTTTATCATTATTATATTTATATTTAAGTGTATTGTATTTATAAAAAATATTTTTGTTATTAATTGTTTTGTATTTATTATAATTTAGTATTGTCTTTAGTTTTCTTATTAAAAGCTGTATATTTGATTAGTTTGGATGGATTGACATTTTGTTGTCTATTAAATGTATATATGTAGTCTTTTAATAGCCTAGACATCTTGGGTGTGTTTAGACCACTAATAGATGTCTTTTAATCAAAAAATTGCTTTTCTGGGCACATGGGTGGGTAAATGAAAAACATATAATTTTTTGTTGAATCCTAAGCATTTACAAGTTTGTATTTTAAAGCAGCTTTAATTCAGAGAAGAACATTTACGGTCTTACCAAGTACGGTGACATTGATGTCTGTCTGAGTTTTTCCATTAGGAAATATGGAGATACAAGTATAGATCCCATCATCCTGCAGTGTCATTCCTAGCAGCTGAACCGATCCATTCTTCTCTTTAATATTTCCAGTAAACTTGAACTTGTCCAGTAAATCGTTTTTGTGTTCAGTTTTTCCATCTTTGTCAACGATTAAGAAGGTTTCCTGTTTAGGGGTTTCTCTCGTCTGTTTCTGCCAGATAATATGAATTAAATTCTCCTCTGTCTCAATCAGATGACAAAACAAAGTGATATTTCCTCCTTTTTTGACTGATACATCATGACCAACAGCTGCAAAATATGTAAAAAAAAAAAAAGAAGAAAAAAAAAAGTGTGAGTTAACATATAAATATCTCCTGAAAAAAAAGTGAGTTGTTCTCACGATTCAAAATGGAATCGAGGCTGTTTTTTTTTTCTTTTTTTTGTTTAGCATAATAACACAAATGACCCAAATTAATTTTATTATTATTATTTTTTTACTGAAAAGATGTAACACAATTTAAAAATCATTAAACCCCAAGATCATAAACTCCTATATCCAATACATAAAAGTTAACATATAGTAAATACAGAAAAAGCAACTTGCCTGTTATGCTGTTACATTTGAGATAAAAGAAAAACAGACTGAAGAATAAGTCAAAAACATTTCTTCTCCAAAGCAGAAGATGCATGTTGTCCAAAAGCTGTTAAAACCACTTCTAATGAACTACTATCAGGTCTCTCGCTCTAGACTGTGTGCTGTTGCTGACTACCCTCACATGAGACAAAAAAATCAGTAGACCATTGGATGAGCAGAAAGGAAGGGGAGGCCGGACGAAGACTAAAAAAAAAATGTGTTTGCTCACTGTTCATCACTGTTTTCACAAATTCAGTTACACTAAGACAATCGTTTTCAAAAACCATTTTCAGGGCCCCAAAATGCTGCTGTTGTGTAAATGCATGGCTGAAACACATAAAAACAACATTTTCTGAGCTGCAGTTTGTTACATATGATGACCCCGTTCACTGAAGACATTGCCTACAATGGGGATGTGAGCATCAGAACTGAACCACAGAGCAGAAGAAGCCTGTCTGATGAGTCATGCTTTCCTCTACATTCATTTATGTTATTAAAAAGAAGAAATGTCTTACTAAATACTTTTATGAAATACTGCAGATGAAAACAGGAAGTGATACCTTTAGAGAGGGGGTGTCAAACTCGGTTCCAGGAGGGTCAGTGTCATGCAAAGTTTAGCTTTAACTCTAATTAAACATACCTGAACTAGCTGATCAAGTTTAGAGATTATAAAAACCTTTATAGAAAGGTTTGGAGCTGGTTGGAGCTGAACTCTTTAAGACACTGTTCATTGATTGGCCTTTTAAGTGTGTATTACAATTCTGTGACTTTTAAAACACTCCAAAAGATAAAAGGAAACAGTTAACTTCTGCCTAAGTTTCTTTAGTCATGTACCTTATATACTGTAATTGTGACAATTAAAGCTCAGAATGTAGTTCATGAAATGTCTCCTTAGTCTGCTCTTCTAGAAGAAACATAGTGAGGTCAAATGAGGAACATAACGAGGAAGTCTGAGCTTCCTGAACTTCCTGTTATTCTGTTTGTTGGGGTTTGGTACTTGTATCACCATGAAGTACATTTGCCTCAGGACAATGTATATATTAAATATTAGCGTAGATGCCATTCTTCTAATGATGTAGCAAGTACGGTGTTATGTGAAGTGTTCTGGTTCCAGTTTACCTAATTAATGCAGCCTAAAAATCCTTTAACGGATTTGGATATTAAAAGCATATTAGTATGTTATGTGTATGCCAGGTTAAAGAGATGGGTCTTCAATCTAGATTTAAACTGCAAGAGTGTGTCTGCCTCCCGAACAATGTTAGGTAGGTTATTCCAGAGTTTAGGCGCCAAATAGGAAAAGGATCTGCCGCCCGCAGTTGATTTTGATATTCTAGGTATTATCAAATTGCCTGAGTTTTGAGAACGTAGCGGACGTAGAGGAGTATACTGAGGTGCTTAACCATTCAGGGCTTTATAAGTAATAAGCAATATTTTAAAATCTATACGATGTTTGATAGGGAGCCAGTGCAGTGTGGACAGGACCGGGCTAATATGGTCATACTTCCTGGTTCTAGTAAGAACTCTTGCTGCTGCATTTTGGACTAGCTGTAGTTTGTTTACCAAGCGTGCAGAACAACCACCCAATAAAGCATTACAATAGTCTAACCTTGAAGTCATAAATGCATGGATTAACATTTCTGCATTTGACATTGAGAGCATAGGCCGTAATTTAGATATATTTTTGAGATGGAAAAATGCAGTTTTACAAATGCTAGAAACGTGGCTTTCTAAGGAAAGATTGCGATCAAGTAGCACACCTAGGTTCCTAACTGATGATGAAGAATTGACAGAGCAACCATCAAGTCTTAGACAGTGTTCTAGGTTATTACAAGTAGAGTTTTTAGGCCCTATGATTAACACCTCTGTTTTTTCTGAATTTAGCAGTAAGAAATTACTCGTCATCCAATTTTTTATATCGACTATGCATTCCATTAGTTTTTCAAATTGGTGTGTTTCACCGGGCTGCGAGGAAATATAGAGCTGTGTATCATCAGCATAACAGTGAAAGCTAACACCATGTTTCCTGATGATATCTCCCAAGGGTAACATATAAAGCGTGAAAAGTAGCGGCCCTAGAACTGAGCCTTGAGGTACTCCATACTGCACTTGTGATCGATATGATACATCTTCATTCACTGCTACGAACTGATGGCGGTCATATAAGTACGATTTAAACCATGCTAATGCACTTCCACTGATGCCAACAAAGTGTTCAAGTCTATGCAAAAGAATGTTGTGGTCAATTGTGTCAAATGCAGCACTAAGATCCAATAAAACTAATAGAGAGATACACCCACGATCAGATGATAAGAGCAGATCATTTGTAACTCTAAGGAGAGCAGTTTCAGTACTATGATACGGTCTAAATCCTGACTGGAAATCCTCACATATACCATTTTTCTCTAAGAAAGAATATAATTGTGAGGATACCACCTTTTCTAGTATCTTGGACAGAAAAGGGAGATTCGAGATTGGTCTATAATTAACTAGTTCTCTGGGGTCAAGTTGTGGCTTTTTTATGAGAGGCTTAATTAACAGCCAGTTTGAAGGTTTTGGGGACATATCCTAATGCACAGAAGTAATGGATGAGCAATTACCATGTAATGCTGCCTTCACATGCTATGTTAATTATTGTTAAGTTTCCAAAAATTGAACATGAATCATAGTTACAGTTGGGAAACTCTGAGGTAATTATGAAACCTGAGTTTCCGAGTTGGTTGGGCCAAAGACATGGCAGAGGTGGGAAGTTTTATCCATTTTCTACATTGCTTTCTACTGCCAATTCAGTCATGCAGATTTATGAATATAAATAATCATTTGATGCATATTGTATGTATTGAACAGAGCAAACATAGCATTTATTTGACTGAAATGTAGGAATCGTCACAAACATGTGGAAAATAGGACGTTGAGGATAGCTCGAGAAGGCAGCATGAGCGCTGTCTTTCCATATTTTGCCATTCTGATTTTAAAGTATGTTTTAACTCTTTATGTGCCATATAGACAGCAGTGTGCAGTTTTCAACTGTAACCAAAACATCTTGATAACATTTAGAAAGAGTCATAAAATGGCATTTGGTATTTCACAACTAAATAGAATCAGATTGACAAATTATGCCTGACATCACACATCTTAACCTTTTCTAAAAACCCTTCTCCAATATAGCTTAAACATTAACATGCAAAAAAGGTCCAGAATCTATCAGTTAATCCACAGACTTTGCGTTCTGGCTGTATCTGTGATTGAGGTGTTTTAAAATGAGTATGACACTCATGCCTGGTCTGCAATGGTTCTTCCTTCAGTCGCAACTACATTGTGAGAAACCTTTCTGCTGCCAGCCTGCTCTGAAGCCATGAACAACAATAAAGTCATAATGGAAGTCAGTTTAGATGTTGGCTGTTTTGTGGTATGCCAACTCAAATTTTAGAACAACCAGATCAACCTGCATCGAAGCTGAACAGTGTAGAAAATCAAATTAAAATTTAGAGTGTCAAATTTTCATCGTCATTATATCTGCACAGTCTTGACTGTCTGGAATTAGTTCAGATATGATCAACTAGATTGGATAATATAGCTTTCCCAAAAAATGGAGTTTGGAGATTGAGTATCATAAACCACTTTCAAGTGTGACGTTATTTCCTGCTGCTCAAATAACAATAATGCAATGCAATGCATTTACCAAGTGTATACAGCAAATGGTGAATTTAAAACGATATAAAGACCAACTTTGCAAAGTCAATTTAACTGTGTGACCTGTTCATAAACAAGGTTCCTTAAATCATGGTTGGAAGGTATGAATAACACCCAATAATTATCCTAGCATAACCTTTGGAGCTCCTCTGTGGGATTTGAGATAGGTGGGTGTGAAGAGTGGGGTGGGGCCGAGGGATGTGGGAACGAGCGAGGCCAGTGGAGTGATTGGGAAATGAGCGACATCTGCGACCCACCACCGGTCTCGAGTCACCCAGAGGAGATGGAAGGATATAAACAAGGAGCAACGACAGTGAGGACGAGAGAGGACCAGGCCTGGGCTTATAGTTGTGTTTGCCTTTTATTTGTGCACATCAGTCGTCCGTGAGGGGCTGATGCGCTGTTTTGTGTTTATTTTTGTAATTGAAGTCTTTATTTGATTGTCTGCCGGTTCCCGCCTCCTTCTTCCCGATGATTAGGAAGATTTTAGGGAGAAGGAGGGACGCGCTGCTGAAGATCCCTCGCCGCTGTGGTGAATCCGCGGTGCCATCGAGCAGGCGAGGAGTGTGCCGCCATGGACGCTCGAGGCGGTGGGCTGGAGTGAGTTGAAAGGACGGGTGAGATTGCTGCCGGCCGCCCACGATGTGGAGGGGCGGCTGCCGTCCGTGAGGGAGCGGAGGAGTCGGCGCCATTCGCCAGGGGGCCGGGGCCTGGTGCCTCCATGAAGGTATCCGGAGGGGCAGGGAACAGGGGAATCCTGCCGGCTGCCCAAAACTGGAGGAGCCGTCGCCATCCTCCGGGCGGTGGAGGAGTGTCGCGCCGTCCGCCGAGGGCCGTCCAGTGCCACCGCCAGGCACCACGGAGGAGATCAGCCAGCTGGTGGAGGGCCGAGCAGCAGTGCGTCTGGGAACCGGAATTCATTTTTTTCCTCTCTCCCCTCTCTCGTCTCTGTTGCTCCTCCTTCCATCTCCTTTTCTCTCTCCTCGTCTGTCCTACCCCCAGGTCCCCGCAAGTCCCCGTGAGCGGTCCCCCCCCAGAGGGAAGGGGGGGTAGAGCGCAGTCTCGAGAGTACCCCCCACCTGCGGTATGTGAAGAGTGGGGCGGGGCCGAGGGATGTGGGAACGAGCGAGGCCGGTGGAGTGATTGGGAAATGAGTGACACCTGTGACCCACCACCGGTCTCGAGTCCCATAGAGGAGATGGAAGGATATAAAACTGGAGCGACAACAGTGAAGGACGAGAGAGGACCAGGCCTGGGCTTTAAGTTGTGTTTGCCCCAAGTTGTGTTTGGGGCTGATGCGCTGTTTTGTGTTTATTTTTGTAATTAAAGTCTTTATTTGATGATTTGGAAGATTTTATTAGTACAGTGGGGTGTGCCATTGTTTTTCATTAACATTCATTCCATTCCCTCAGCTTCGCTCCATTCCCACAGCTCTCGTCTTCAGCCTGCTTGCCACATAATCTAACTGCCCCCAATTGTGGCTCTTGTTTTGTCATGCCATTGGTGTTAATTGTGGCTGGTGATTATCAGATTCTGAAATCTCAGAGGTGTTTTTCTGAGCGTTCTTCTTCCCGTCTATGAACTGTGGCCTTCTAGGCCGGATGCTAGCCTGATGCCAGAGCTGGATAGCAGGGGTGTGGTCATAATTCTTAATAGAGGGACAGTCAGCAGGTTACAGAGGATTCTTTTTATAAGACTGGACCTCCAGTAACTTTTCACTAACTTAATTTGATTGAAGCCTCTTTCACAGTCTGCAGTAGAGGCTGGTACAGTGAGAATGAGGTCAACCAGGCTGAGGACGTCGGGGCACTGCATTTGCAAAGACCTGTTGATTTCTGGCCAGGTCTTCATGTGGAGACTCTCTCCCGTCTCAGACAGTCTTGTCTTGAGAATGATCCACTGATCTAGGATGAGCTCACCATGACCCCCAAGGATGTCGAGATGCTCTGGAAGTGTGTAGTTAATTCCTCCACTTCTGATTCAACAAATTCTGAAAAGAGACAGACATAATGAATAAGCATTGAGTTAGATGACTTTGTAGATGAAATGTTATGTATGAACCTAAACCACATACCTTTAGAGCAATCTGATTTAAGATATTCAGCTAAGCAGCAAACACATTAACACAACTTTTCGGTTCTCACTTTGACACACTCCTGGTTTTGTATTTTGTGAGCACTGTTTGGGTGGCTGTCAGGCGGCTGTGTACTTCAGCCACTGTGATAGCTGAGGTTTGAATCATGCATGAAGTTGCAAAACATGAAAAACGCTCACATAATGGAGAGGAAATACGATGTCGCTATCTTTTATTGAAGGGTCTTCCTCTCAGCTGCAACTATGTGCTCAATAAACACCCTGGCTTGCTTCTGATTCACGTATGTGCTACCTGTGCTAATTCCCTTTTTCTCATCTAATCTATAAAATGAAAATGAAAAAATAAACAATGAAAAGACGCAAATAATCGTATCATAGCAATAACGTTATAGGCTACTTTATGCATATAAACTAGCCTAGCTAACTGACATTAATTAGATGGGTGCTATATTCTTCTGACCTTATACAGCATTTAATATAAAATCTACTATTCAACATTTTCTAGACAAAAAAGAAAAGACTTACTTGCATTGCCATTTGTAATCTTGAAATGGCCTTCCTTTTTTCGCGATTGCGTGGACATTCCGAAACAGTATCATCATATCCAACTGGGCCGTCTTCATGCTGGTAAGTGCCGTCATGGCAGCCATATTCTCCATGGCTGCTTTTCCCTGCGCTCTCTTTTTTACCTGGATGTGGCATTTGGATGATTCGTGGTCTTTTATTGCTTCCAGTTTTAGATTTTGTAGTATTTCAAACAAAATAGCCTGCCTGGATGCTGACTTTCCACTGTTTACACTCATTAAAGCTGAATAGGAATATTAGCAAATCACTACATCCGTAGGATGAACATCTACCCACTGAAGTGCCATTAAAATTCCAATCATTTCTGTGGTGTATACTGAAACATGATCTGTAATTCTCTTTTCAATACCATATTTAAAATGAGGAATGTAAACTGATGCTGCTTTATGTCCAGTGACTGTATTTTTAGATCCATCTGTGAATGTTTGAATACTATTATACTATTCTTGACTTAGGTGCTGCTTCACAACTATATCTTTTGTTATGATTATTTCCTTTTTTTCATCTTGTCTTTCAATGTTAGATCTACATCAGGTCTAGGGAAAAGCCATGGAGGTATTGATGGTATTACCACTGTGGGATTACTATTTATATTATTTTTTCTATGTTCTGTGCTTCTTTTCCTACATTCCATCCAAAACTCATTAGCTGTACTAATGCAGACACGTTCGTTGAATTGGTGATTACACTTCCAGTTCTTATTTCGTGTACTGCTTCTAGACTCTAAGAATTCTGCATCCGATGTTTGTCTTGCAATATGGTCTTGGCGACTCATGCTACCAAGCATTAGTCTACCCGGCTATTAATTTTTCTTTCAGCTCCACTGATGCTTGAGCTGGAACAAATCAGTGGGTGAGCTCACATCTGAGTAGATTACTATGGCAAGATGTTTTTACGAAAAACCTAATGACTCGAGCTGCAGAGTGAGAAGGGGTTTTCTTGTCTCTGCTCCTGCACTGCATTAATTAATGCACTTACGCTTCCAACTCTAGTTACATGTGACCCGTTTTTATCACGGACTCCACAGCTGACATTGCAGTGCCCTTTGGTTTTTGGTGCTTCATGCTACCAAGAACTAGACTGTCCAGCTAATAATAATTCTTCAGCTCCACTGTTTTTCTGTGCTATGAGCTGGATCTGTGGAGTTTTGCAACACACATTTGTCATGCAACATGGTTTTTGGCACTTCAGACTATCAAAACTATTTTCATAATTGGCCTAAGCATTATTCTTCTCATCCCAACTGAGTTACTCTGAGCTAAGCTACTTTGTGAATGAGTTCACGTGTAAAACTATCTTTTGGCAAGCTATAAATGCTCACATTGGTCAGCCTACTTCATTGATTGATTCGGGGCTTTTGCTACCAACATGAATGGCCACATTATGTACTACAGCATACATTATTGTGCACTAGAGATGTTGGGTGCTTCATGCTACCAAGCAGTGGTTTGCATGATTCATTACTCTGTTCTTTTCAGCTCCACGGTTGCATTGAGCTGGAACTGTTTATAGATGTGGACAACCTACAAGTTTGCTGCCTTTATCAGCTGTTCCACCGCATGTTGTGTTTCAGACTGATTTTACCGTTCTCCGCACTTTAGCTTGAAGATGGAGAGGATAGCCCTGAAGCCATTGGTGCAGGGCCTATGTTGACATCCAAGTCCCTACTCTGTGGTTGGTGCTGGCATGCCTGATTTAGTATCCATTCCTGTTTCAGAGGTTTTTCCCACATTTCAGGTGTCTTGGGGCCTCATGAGGGAGGATCAGGCTGTCATATGGTTACACCATCCAGCTTATTTGGGTTGATTGGATTTGCATCACCTAACCTTATGCTTGGAGTAAGCAATATCAAGATGCGGACACAGAATCTCATCCTGTCTCTATCTGAACCAGAGTTTGGTTTGTGACCATCAGTCTAGGATGCATACTTCTGCATCCAGATCGTCAAGAGACACAGGAAGCTCCTCAGGTTTGCTTTTTGAATGAAGTTTGCCAATACTTTATTATTCTATTGAACTATACATTGGTCAGAATGGATTACGCTCTTGCCCCCTGTCAGGTTGGTGAGATGTGTTATTTTTTGGATGCAGATCAGGTTCCTGTCGATCAGAGCAGTTCATGTTCCGGGTCTACTGACCTCAGGAGTGGACTTACTCTTGCACCCTCAGTTGGGTGAGTCTCATATGGCAAGGTTCAGCTGAGCGGAAGTGGATTGTTTGCTTCGAGCATGCACATTGCCCGCTCTGGTTTCCTTGTCAATCAATCAATCAATCACCTTTATTTATATAGTGCTTTAAACAAAATACATTGCGTCAAGGCACTGAACAACATTCATTTGGAAAACAGTGTCTCAATAATGCAAAATGATAGTTAAAGGCAGTTCATCATTGAATTCAGTTATGTCATATCTGTTCAGTTTAAATAGTGTCTGTGCATTTATTTGCAATCAAGTCAATGATAATGCTGTAGATGAAGTGACCCCAACTAAGCAAGCCAGAGGCGACAGCGGCAAGGAACCAAAACTCCATTGGTGACAGAATGGAGAAAAAACCTTGGGAGAAACCAGGCTCAGTTGGGGGGCCAGTTCTCCTCTGAACAGACGAAACCAGTAGTTCAATTCCAGGCTGCAGCAAAGTCAGATTGTGCAGAAGAATCATCTGTTTCCTGTGGTCTTGTCCTGGTGGTCCTCTAAGACAAGGTCTTTACAGGGGATCTGTATCTGGGGCTCTTGTTGTCCTGGTCTCCGCTGTCTTTCAGGGCAGTAGAGGTCCTTTCTAGGTGCTGATCCACCATCTGGTCTGGATACGTACTGGATCCGGGCAACTGCAGTGACCCTCTGATCTGGACACAGACTGGATCTGGTGGCCACGGTGACCTCGGAACAAGAGAGAAACAGACAAATATTAGCGTAGATGCCATTCTTCTAATGATGTAGCAAGTACATAGGGTGTTATGTGAAGTGTTTTCCGGTTCCGGTTTACCTAATTAATGGAGCCTAAAAATCCTTTAACGGATTTGGATATTAAAAGCATATTAGTATGTTATGTGTAAGCCAGGTTAAAGAGATGGGTCTTTAATCTAGATGTAAACTGCAAGATTGTGTCTGCCTCCCGAACAATGTATTATCAAATTGCCTGAGTTTTGAGAACGTAGCGGACGTAGAGGAGTATAATGTAAAAGGAGCTCATTCAAATACTGAGGTGCTAAACCATTCAGGGCTTTATAAGTAATAAGCAATATTTTAAAATCTATACGATGTTTGATAGGGAGCCAGTGCAGCAATGACAGGACCGGGCTAATATGGTCATACTTCCTGGTTCTAGTAAGAACTCTTGCTGCTATATTTTGGACTAGCTGTAGTTTGTTTACTAAGCGTGCAGAACAACCACCCAATAAAGCATTACAGTAGTCTAACCTTGAAGTCATAAATGCATGGATTAACATTTCTGCATTTGACATTGAGAGCATAGGCCGTAATTTAGATATATTTTTGAGATGGAAAAATGCATTTTTACAAATGCTAGAAACGTGGCTTTCTAAGGAAATATTGCGATCAAATAGCACACCTAGGTTCCTAACTGATGACGAAGAATTGACAGAGCAACCATCAAGTCTTAGACAGTGTTCTAGGTTATTACAAGCAGAGTTTTTAGGTCCTATAATTAACACCTCTGTTTTTTCTGAATTTAGCAGTAAGAAATTACTCGTCATCCAATTTTTTATATCGACTATGCATTCCATTAGTTTTTCAAATTGGTGTGTTTCACCGGGCCGCGAAGAAATATAGAGCTGAGTATCATCAGCATAACAGTGAAAGCTAACACCATGTTTCCTGATGATATCTCCCAAGGGTAACATATAAAGCGTGAAGAGTAGCGGCCCTAGTACTGAGCCTTGAGGTACTCCATACTGCACTTGTGATCGATATGATACATCTTCATTCACTGCTACGAACTGATGGCGGTCATATAAGTACGATTTAAACCATGCTAATGCATTTCCACTGATGCCAACAAAGTGTTCAAGTCTATGCAAAAGAATGCTGTGGTCAATTGTGTCCAACGCAACACTAAGATCCAATAAAACTAAGAGATACACCCACAATCAAATGATAAGAGCAGATCATTTGTAACTCTAGCAGTCTCAGTACTATGATACGGTCTAAATCCTGACTGGAAATCCTCACATATACCATTTTTCTCTAAGAAGGAATATAATTGTGAGGATACCACCTTTTCTAGTATCTTGGACAGAAAAGGGAGATTCGAGATTGGTCTATAATTAACTAGTTCTTTGGGGTCATGTTGTGGTTTTTTTATGAGAGGCTTAATAACAGCCAGTTTGAAGGTTTTGGGGACATATCCTAATGACAATGAGGAATTAATAATAGTCAGAAGAGGACCTATGACTTCTGGAAGCACCTCTTTTAGGAACTTTGTATTATTATTATTTTTTTAATTTTTTCTAAAATCCTGTCAAATGTGCACAAACTACTAGCTACTACTAAATATTGTATAAACATAATTTTATGTAAAGTTGCTTTGTAACGATTTATTTTGTAAAAAGCGCTATACAAATAAACTTGAATTGAATTGAATTGAACTTAGATGGTATAGAGTCTAACATACATGTTGTTGGTTTAGATGATTTAATAAGTTTATACAATTCTTCCTCTCCTATAGTAGAGAATGAGTGGAACTGTTCCTCAGGGGGTCTATAGTGCACTGTCTGATGTGATAATGTAGCTGACGGCTGAATGGTTGCAATTTTATCTCTAATAGTATAGATTTTAGAAGTAAAGTAGTTCATAAAGTCACTACTGCTGTGGTGTTGGGAAATGTCAACACTTTTTGAGGCTTTATTTTTCATTAATTTAGCCACTGTATTGAATAAATACCTGGGGTTATGTTTGTTTTCTTCTAAAAGAGAAGAAAAGTAATACGATCTAGCAGTTTTTAATGCTTTTCTGTAGGATATGTTACTTTCCCGCCAAGCAATACGAAATACCTCTAGTTTGTTTTCCTCCAGCTGTGCTCCATTTTTTGGGTTGCTCTCTTTAGGGTGCGAGTATGCTCATTATACCATGGTGTCAAACTGTTTTCCTTAACCTTCCTTAACCGTAAAAGAGCAACTGTATTTAAAGTGCTAGAAAAGAGAGAGTCCATAGTTTCTGTTACATCATCAAGTTGTTCTGAGGTTTTGGATATGCTAAGGAATTTGGATACATCAGGAAGATAACTTAAAGAGCAGTCTTTTGTGGTAGAAGTGATGGTTCTTCGATACTTGTAACAAGAAGTAGAGTTTACAATTTTGGCTATATGAAGTTTGCACAGAACTAAATAATGATCTGAGATATCATCACTTGGCTGAATAATTTCAACACTTTCAACATCAATTCCATGTGACAGTATTAAATCTAGAGTATGATTTCGACAATGAGTAGGTCCTGAAACGTGTTGTCTAACACCAATAGAGTTCA
Source organism: Carassius gibelio (assembly GCF_023724105.1). Classification (NCBI taxonomy): domain Eukaryota; kingdom Metazoa; phylum Chordata; class Actinopteri; order Cypriniformes; family Cyprinidae; genus Carassius; species Carassius gibelio. Next base: position 4,706,907 of record NC_068404.1, on the reverse strand, counting down.
GAATGTCTATAAATGCTGATCCCAATGCATCTTTTTCATTATCGACATGGATTTTAAATTCACCAACTATTAAAACTTTATCTGCAGCCAGAACTAACTCGGATGTAAAATCACCAAACTCTTTAATAAAGTCTGTATGGTGGCCTGGTGGCCTGTATACAGTAGCCAGTACAAACATAACAGGGGATTTATCATTAACATTTGTTTCTCTGGATAATGTTATATATAACACCATTACTTCAAACGAGTTATACTTGAAGCCTGCCCTCTGAGAAATCCTGAAAACGTTGTTATAAATTGAAGCAACTAGTCCCCCTTTGCCTTTTAGACGTGGCACGTGTTTATAACAATAATCTTGGGGGGTGGACTCATTTAAAATAATGTAATCATCAGGTTTTAGCCAGGTTCCTGTCAAACAGAGCACATCTATATTATGATCAGTTATCATATTATTTACAAAAAGTGTTTTCTTAGAAATGGATCTAATATTCAATAAGCCAAGCTTTATAATTTGTTTATCCATATTGCATTTGTTTTTTATTTGTTGAACCTCAATTAAATTGTTAACCTTAACTTGGTTTGGACGTTTTTTGTATTTTCTAGTTCGGGGAACAGACACAGTCTCTATAATGTGATATCTAGGTGAAAGAGTCTCTATGTGCTGAGAATTAACTGACCTCTGTGACGTGATGCAGCTAGCAGACGGTCGGTTTAGCCAGTCTGTCTGCTTCCTGACCTGGGCCCCAGTTAGTCAAGTATAAACACTAAGACTATTTGCCATATTTCTAGAGAGAAGAGTGGCGCCACCCCAGGAGGGATGAAGACCATCTCTTTTAAACAGGTCAGGTCTGCCCCAAAAGCTCGTCCAATTGTCTATGAAACCTATGTTATGCTGTGGGCACCACTTAGACATCCAGCCATTGAGTGATGACAATCTGCTATGCATCTCATCACCACGGAAAGCAGGGAGGGGACCAGAGCATATTACAGTGTCTGACATCGTGCTTGCAAGTTCACACACCTCTTTAAAGTTATTTTTAGTGATCTCCGACTGGCGAAGTCGAACATCATTAGCGCCGGCATGAATAACAATCTTACTGTATTTACGTTTAGCATTAGCCAGCACTTTTAAATTTGCCAAGATGTCAGGCGCTCTGGCTTCCGGTAAACAGTTGACTATGGTGGCTGGTGTCTCTATATTCACGTTCCGTACAATAGAATCACCAATAACTGGAGCACTTTCATCAGGTTTCTCATTGGATGAATCACTGAGTGGGGAGAACCTGTTTAATGTTTTGATCGGAACAGAAGAGCAGTGTTTTGACCCATGACTACGCTGCCTCACCGTCACCCAGTTGCCCTCCGTCACCTCTGGGAGTGGACGCTCTAGCAAAGAATGGCCCAGGACCAGTCTTCTGCCTTCCCATCGACCTGTTTGTTTCCAAACGATTCTGTTCAGAGTAAGGTTGGTCTGAGTGAACATCTGTTTTTGGTGGTGCCATTTTGGCCCACTCGTACATGGCACTGTATGCCTTTAAGTAGGCACATTCTGGACCCAGTCCATTACCCTTAAGGACCTGCCACAGGTTTATGTAGCTGCCATATCTGCTGAGCTGTGTTTCAGAAGGATGTCACCCTCTGGTTTTCCATTATGCATGGACGAGAAGGTGTAGGCCTTTTCACCCTGCACAGGTCCTTTTTGGGACTTATTTCGATTGGAAAGCCTTGCAGGCCATCCATTTGAGCCATTTTAGTTTGTCAGATAACTTTAGAAATAATCTCTTCTCTATTAGAGGAATGAGGATCTGCAGGCTCTGTCAGCTCCTCTTGTATGGACTTTTCCCCAAGGTTGGTTAAGTCTTACTGCTTCCTAGGCCTAGTATATAATAAGACTGCTTCAACACTGTTCGCTAGATAGTACTATATCTTTAGCCTATTAGGCGCGTGGTGTGACTTTGCCTCTAAGGTGCATGCTCATTTTACAAGAGCAATGGCTTCTTTTCAGGCTCTCTTTAAAGAACTTTGTATGGAGATGTCTGTGCTGTGGCAGGTTAGTCCTCTCTTAGCACTTTCATAAAGTTCTACTTGTCTGGATGTCTATTCAGGGAGCCAAGGTTACATACGTAACAAGATGTATTCTGTTTTTGCCAAGGACTTTTATTTTGGTCTTTCATCCTCAGAGAAGGAGGATCTTGTAATGTGAAGAGAAGTGCGGGAAAAAGGAGAGTAGAGTGTGGCGGGCATGGAGACAAGTGTTGCTCTCCTCCCCAGTTCAAGGACTTCGCCAAATAAAAAGTTACTAGCCATCAATATTTTCAAGTCCATGATGTGTGTCTTTATTCACATCAACCCACGGGCAGCTAAATCCCCATGCCTTACACTACTAACGGTACCATATTTACATGGACTTGAAAACAGATTACACTCACACTGCCTAGTTGTAGTTCACTGAGGAAAGACACTTGCAGATGGAGTTTTCAACCCAAGTCTGTAGTTTGAGTTGCCTGGAGATGGAAATGCCTGGAAATGTCTCAGTGTGACTGCTGCAGTGGTCTCTTTCGCATTGGCAAGGCACCTTCATTTATATTGCACATTTCATACTCAATGGTAATTCAAAGTTTTTTACATAAAAGGAAGTAAAATAATCACAACAATAAAACAAGGAATTAAAAAAACTATAACATGAATTAAAAATGTATTTAAAATGTATTTAAAATGATTAAAGATAGAAAACGAATATATATAATATGCAGTGCAATCAGTTTGAAGGTAGCACAGTGCTCATTCAATAATTCCACAGCTAAACAGATGAGTTTTGAGTCTGCATTTAAATGTGGCTAATGTTTTAGCACATCTGATCTCTTCTTTCTAATACTTAAAAGCAGACTCCCCTTGTTTTGTGTGAACCCTTCTAACTAACTCAATCCTAATGATCTGTGTGGTCTGTAAGGTTTATATTCAGTGAGCATGTCTGCATTGTATTTAAGTCCTAGGCCATTTAGTGATTTACAAACAGTGTTCGGGCTAGTTACTAAAAAAAGTAATATATTACATATTACATATTACTCTCCAAAATAGTAATGCCTTACTTTACTTTATTACTCCCTGGAGAAAGTAACTAGTTATATTACTAGTTATATTACTAGTTACATTTTTTTCTTAATTACTCTATGATTGCCTGAGATGCATCAGATGGAGGGAGAACATACAAAGTTATTAACTGAGAAGATGCGCAAATCCACGTTCATTTTCAGCGTTTATTGGCACATCTTCTCCGTTAACAACGGCTCTGTGTAGTAACAGCTGCTCTATGTGAAATCACGCACCTGATGGAATTAACCGCTGATTAGAGAACCGGCTTTACTGACGAGATGCGCATAACGATCGGCCGATCGTGATCGGAGCACCCCTACAAAATAATTACTGCATCTCCACCCGTCGAAACTAGCTTTCTGTTGCTGGGAACCTTCCTCTGAAAAAGAGCTTGCCGTTGTTGACGCTTCCATTTTTCCCCATCTGTCTGAGGGTGCCGCTCTGTGCCGGCTGCTGGGTGTCGACCAATCGGTGATGCAGTAAAGCACTAAATGTAACAGGAAGCCAGTTTAAGGATCCGAGGACTTGTGTTATAGGCTAAGATTTTCTGGTTCTAGTCAGAATCCTTCCAGCAGTGTTCTGGATGAGCTGCAACAGTTTTCACTGCTGGTGATAAAGGAATGAAGTTTCTCCAATCTGGAGACTGGAAACAAAAATTCTTGCAATGTTTTTAAGAAGATAATTATACTGATTTAGTTCAAAAATCAAGTACTTGAGTAAAGTTCAGATACCTGTAATAAAATATTACTCCTTTAAATGTAAAAATACTCCTTTTCTAGTGAAAGTACAAAAGTCTTAGGCTTTTTATGTACTTAAGTAAAATAAAGTACTGATAGATCGATGTATATTGCAATTTTATAGCTACATAATTTAATTTTAAATTAGCACATATTTTTTATAATCCTACTGCTCAAAATACAAGAGTCAAGATATATTTTTGTAGATATGGACCACATTGACGAAAGTGATGCAGTAATGTTCACTGACAATGTGAAGCTTACACTGCAATCTACATGAGAGAAAACAGAGTTGACCATCTGATTTTCAAAAAGGTTGTTTTGCAGAACATCACAGTTATATATGACATAAGAATATAAGGCCTGAAGTTAGAAATAACATTTTGAGGAAAACATAATTATATTTTCATAATGATTTCCTGGCCAACTTTAATCACTGTAGTTACCATGTTCTGAACATCGCATGCTTTCTTTTCCCCCCAGATGTAATCTATCTAGGTGGTTGAATAAAAATATTTGGACTTTATATCTAAAAATTACCTCAACTTGATAACAACTACAAATTACCTCAACTTGATAACAACTAGCTTGTTAGCTAGACAGTTAGCATCAGCTACCAATATTAACTTATTTTCAGTATAATGAATAAAAATGTATATCTGTCTACTCAGCTAGTTAATAAAATGTATACCATTGATAAACAATATAAAAACAGACGTCACATAGGACATGCGTAGCATTTCAATAAAACTGTTAACATTATGGCAGCAGGGGAATTTGAACGTGCAAGGGTTATTTTATTTAATCTGTGTTATTTTAATGTTTTGTGTTTTTTTATTTTTACCTAAAACATAGTGACACTCATGATGATGTCTGTATTCTAGTATTTCAGTGAGCTTCAATAAATCACCCTTTACAGCAAATTTTTACAAACTGACAGTTTTGACCTTAATATGATTTTTGGTTACAATAATTAAACCTAAAATTAGACATTAGTAATTGAGTTTTAGCAGCATCAGTCGCGTGCACGCTCACAAGATCTCCTGGTTCTTAATTGTGAATTTAGTTCACTGGACACTCACATTAAATGGATCATTTGAATCCTTGAGTTGTCAAGATGTCAGGGGCATGTTAAGAATTTTTGTGGCCCTAAGCAAGCGGAGTCTGGGGGCCCCCCTTGGTAGAAATTGTGTTTAATTGCATGGTGCCATAACAAACTACTGGTTGATGTGTTGAACTGTTTTTCTCTAAAATTACAATAAATGTAGTGTTCAATATATTACATTGTGTCTACACCTGGCACAAACAGCTCCAAGCAACAGAAAGTCCCTGACAGTCCCTGGGTCGCCGGGATTTTGCCAAGTAAGACATGTTCCAGGATCAACATCTTTTGATGATCCCAGATCAAAATTATTTTCAAAAAATATAGACTTAACCCAATCCCTGCCCCTAAACCTAACCCTAACCATAATTTATTCCTTAAATCAGTGTGAAATGATAGCTGATTACAAGGCTGTAGAAGCACCTAACTGATTATAAGCCTAAAAGAGATATTTTATGAGAAGTTATATCTTAATTCTGATTGGTTGATTGGAATGTTGTTCCAGGATCATCCTTGTTGATCATCCCTTGATCCAGAAACATGTACTTGGTGAAATCATGCTCACCACAGTCCCTGACACAAGCAGCAAGTCCCTGAGAGTAAAGTGATGGCTCACTCTAGTGGCAGCTCCTGCCAGTTATCTCAGGGGGGGGGGGGGGGGGGGGCAAATGTTTGCTTGATTAATGAGGAAAGGTCACCCATTCAGTTGAATTTATCAACGGCTAGTTAAAGATGTAAAGGGAACTGAACTACTACAGTAATAATAAAAAAAAAAAAAAAAACTTTTTACTTTGATTTAAGATTAATAAGAAATAATTGAAGTCACATAAATCACTGATTACACAAATCACTTATATAACACTGCTCATTTATATCACATTCCTCGCTTACATTACACTGCATGCTTACTTAAATTACTCACTCCATATATAATATGCATCCAGGCAGATTTTCTCACAAGCGCTCAGGCAGATTTTCTCACACACGTCCAGGCAGATTTTCTCACACACGCTCAGGCAGATTTTCTCACACACGCTCAGGCAGATTTTCTCACACGTGCTCAGGCAGATTTTCTCACAAGCGCTCAGGCAGATTTTCTCACACTCGTCCAGGCAGATTTTTCACACACGTCCAGGCAGATTTTCTCACACGCGCTCAGGCAGATTTTCTCACACACGTCCAGGCAGATTTTCTCACATGCGTCCAGGCAGATTTTCTCACAAGCGCTCAAGCAGATTTTCTCACAAGCGCTCAGGCAGATTTTCTCACACACGCTCAGGCAGATTTTCTCACACGCGCTCAGGCAGATTTTCTCACACACGTCCAGGCAGATTTTCTCACATGCGTCCAGGCAGATTTTCTCACAAGCGCTCAAGCAGATTTTCTCACAAGCGCTCAGGCAGATTTTCTCACACACGCTCAGGCAGATTTTCTCACAAGCGCTCAGGCAGATTTTCTCACAAGCGCTCAAGCAGATTTTCTCACACGCGCTCAAGCAGATTTTCTCACAAGCGCTCAGGCAGATTTTCTCACAAGCGCTCAAGCAGATTTTCTCACAAGCGCTCAGGCAGATTTTCTCACACGCGCTCAGGCAGATTTTCTCACAAGCGCTCAGGCAGATTTTCTCACACGCGCTCAGGCAGATTTTCTCACACGCGCTCAGGCAGATTTTCTCACACGCGCTCAGGCAGATTTTCTCACACACGTCCAGGCAGATTTTCTCACAAGCGCTCAGGCAGATTTTCTCACACGCGCTCAGGCAGATTTTCTCACACGCGCTCAGGCAGATTTTCTCACACGCGCTCAAGCAGATTTTCTCACAAGCGCTCAGGCAGATTTTCTCACACACGTCCAGGCAGATTTTCTCACAAGCGCTCAGGCAGATTTTCTCACACGCGCTCAGGCAGATTTTCTCACACGCGCTCAGGCAGATTTTCTCACACGCGCTCAGGCAGATTTTCTCACACGCGCTCAGGCAGATTTTCTCACACACGTCCAGGCAGATTTTCTCACATGCGTCCAGGCAGATTTTCTCACAAGCGCTCAAGCAGATTTTCTCACAAGCGCTCAGGCAGATTTTCTCACACACGCTCAGGCAGATTTTCTCACACGCGCTCAGGCAGATTTTCTCACACGCGCTCAGGCAGATTTTCTCACACGCGCTCAGGCAGATTTTCTCACACGCGCTCAGGCAGATTTTCTCACACGCGCTCAGGCAGATTTTCTCACACACGTCCAGGCAGATTTTCTCACACGCGCTCAGGCAGATTTTCTCACACGCGCTCAGGCAGATTTTCTCACACGCGCTCAGGCAGATTTTCTCACACGCGCTCAGGCAGATTTTCTCACACACGTCCAGGCAGATTTTCTCACATGCGTCCAGGCAGATTTTCTCACAAGCGCTCAAGCAGATTTTCTCACAAGCGCTCAGGCAGATTTTCTCACACACGCTCAGGCAGATTTTCTCACACGCGCTCAGGCAGATTTTCTCACACGCGCTCAGGCAGATTTTCTCACACGCGCTCAGGCAGATTTTCTCACACGCGCTCAGGCAGATTTTCTCACACGCGCTCAGGCAGATTTTCTCACACACGTCCAGGCAGATTTTCTCACAAGCGCTCAGGCAGATTTTCTCACACGCGCTCAGGCAGATTTTCTCACAAGCGCTCAGGCAGATTTTCTCACACACGCTCAGGCAGATTTTCTCACAAGCGCTCAGGCAGATTTTCTCACACACGCTCAGGCAGATTTTCTCACAAGCGCTCAGGCAGATTTTCTCACACACGCTCAGGCAGATTTTCTCACAAGCGCTCAGGCAGATTTTCTCACACGCGCTCAGGCAGATTTTCTCACACGCGCTCAGGCAGATTTTCTCACACACGCTCAGGCAGATTTTCTCACAAGCGCTCAGGCAGATTTTCTCACACGCGTCCAGGCAGATTTTCTCACACGCGCTCAGGCAGATTTTCTCACACGCGTCCAGGCAGATTTTCTCACACGCGCTCAGGCAGATTTTCTCACACGCGCTCAAGCAGATTTTCTCACAAGCGCTCAGGCAGATTTTCTCACACGCGCTCAGGCAGATTTTCTCACACACGTCCAGGCAGATTTTCTCACAAGCGCTCAGGCAGATTTTCTCACACGCGCTCAGGCAGATTTTCTCACAAGCGCTCAGGCAGATTTTCTCACACACGCTCAGGCAGATTTTCTCACAAGCGCTCAGGCAGATTTTCTCACACACGCTCAGGCAGATTTTCTCACAAGCGCTCAGGCAGATTTTCTCACACACGCTCAGGCAGATTTTCTCACAAGCGCTCAGGCAGATTTTCTCACACGCACTCAGGCAGATTTTCTCACACGCGCTCAGGCAGATTTTCTCACACACGCTCAGGCAGATTTTCTCACAAGCGCTCAGGCAGATTTTCTCACACGCGTCCAGGCAGATTTTCTCACACGCGCTCAGGCAGATTTTCTCACACGCGTCCAGGCAGATTTTCTCACACGCGCTCAGGCAGATTTTCTCACACGCGCTCAAGCAGATTTTCTCACAAGCGCTCAGGCAGATTTTCTCACACGCGCTCAGGCAGATTTTCTCACACGCGCTCAGGCAGATTTTCTCACACGCGCTCAAGCAGATTTTCTCACACGCGCTCAAGCAGATTTTCTCACACGCGCTCAAGCAGATTTTCTCACATGCATACAGGAATATTTTCTCACAAATGTAGTTAAGTAACTTCCTCTTCCAAAACAGTAGATGGCGCTAAGATAGGGGATTAAACCAGCAAACAGGGAACTTCCCCCAGACGCTCTGAACGTCCATTTAGGTCAGCAGTACATCCGCTTTAAAACACAGTTACATGTAGGGCTGTCGCGATAACCGTAATATTGTAATACCGCGCTATTGACAAGCAAACCGCAGAGGTTCAGTTTTTTTTTTTTTTTGCTTCATTTGTTTTGAATAGGCCGGCTGAAACGATGGGAGGCGCTCGATCTCCTCCCAAAACCTAATAACACGTTAAGCCTTTTCTTCTCATAGAAAACCATGATAAGGCTTAACGTGTTATTAAACGACTTGCATTCATATTCAGGGCTCATCTGTTTTTTTTTTGTTTTTTGTTTTTTCTTTGTTTTTTTTGTACATCGAATACTTTATTAGTATAATGTTTAGTGAGTTTGGTTTTTAAAAATCACTGTCTTGGTACATTAAGCCACATTAAGTGTTTTCTTATAACGGTTTTCTATGGGAGGAAAAGGCTTAACGTGTTATTAAATGAGTTGCATTCATATTCAGGGCTCATCTGATTTTTTTTATAGATAGTATACTTTATTAGTATGATTTTTTGTGAGTTTGGTCTGTTAATATCACTGTTTTAGTACATTAAGCCATGTTAAGCGTTTTTCACGTTAAGCGTTTTAGAGTGTCCCCTGTCATCCAGCACAGCTGTCCCCTCAAGCATCAGGTCGCGGAGCAACATCAAAAAGAACAGCTGAGACCGGCCGACAGTTAGGAGTAGCTGAAGCCTTTGCGAAATCTGTTAAATATAGCCGTGAAAGTAACAGGCATACCTGCTGAAGTCACGGACAACCTCCGCGTCAGTGCCCATACCCAAGAGAGTGTGAGCAGATAACGAGCTCACACGTTATCTGCATGAGGAGTGCATCGACTCCAACGCGAATCCATTGTCCTGGTGGGCCAGTGGTGGCGTGATAATCAGTCTAGATTTCCGCTGCTGTCCAACGTCGCGCGCAAATACGTGTAATACATGTTAGAACTCTTTGATTTCTTATTTAACAATAAACAAAAATGTTTTAAAATGTGTCTCTCTGTCAGTTAAAAAAGCAACAATATATGCTACATAACTCAATGATAGAGCTTTGTCTGTAGCAAAATCAGGATAAATTAGGTATGTAAAAGAAAAAAAAAATGGCGGTAATACTGCATATCGTGCTACTGAGCCACCCATAATAACCGCAAGGGAAATTTCTTAACCGCGCAGCGCTAGCTACATGGGTAACTGAGGGGGACTACTGGTCATAACCTCTGGCTACTGTTTAAGTTTGTGATCGTGGGGCACATGTAGAAGAACGGCCGTCATGGGGCACCCTGAGCGACAGATTCCTAATGAACGAGTAAAATAAGGTAAAGAGTTAAATTAGAATAATCAAATGTCAGAAGAATAACAATAATAATAATTAGAGACCGACAAACAACCAATTTGCCTTTCAACCTAAATTCGAGGTCATAATAAAATGGAGTCAGATCAAATATTAAAATTGAGTCAGATTAGAACTGGATTTTAGTTTAATTTAAAATGAATAACTCTACACACTGAAAGACCAAACACACAGTAAACCTTCATTCAGCTCCGGATACCTTCCTTAGGCCGAGTGCCTGGACCTTACAAAGTGGTGACCCCGACGTGATCTTCTTACAAAGTGGTGACCGGCAACGGCAACGTGATCTGCTTAACAGGCTAGTGATGTCTTTCAGCGCGTAGAGCTGCTGTGGTAAGTCAATTCTTATTTGCCTTTTAGAAATATTGAGGTAAAGACAGACGCATCCCATACATATACATATCTAAAACAAGTCGGAATACTCATATTGTTAGACCGGAGACCGGATCCGGTGGATTTAAGAATTAGACAAAACCATGAACTTGTCAGAGACATGATAGCCACAGCATAAATGAGGAATGATATCCCTTGTTCTGAAATGGAAATATCTCTTTGTATGCCTAAGCAACAAGAGATGAAACTTAAAATTGGAAAATCATCATCCAAATTATTGTCATTCAACAGAGAGTTCAAAATAGAACCTAAGGCTTTAATCAGCAAACTGTGTTCTATATTGTTTTATTTGCTTCATTGTAACAAATGAGTAACATTTTAACGATAATGATCAAACAGAATAAAATGCTAAATTATAAACAATCGGAAAATCAATTGTGATTAAGTGGATAAGGGAAGACAATTTAATTTGCTACATTCAAGTAACAGAGTGATAAAATCACAACACAGATAAAAGAGCTTCCACGAAAGCTTAATTGAGGCCAAAATGGTACCTAAGCTCTTGAGGACTAACCACTACAAAGCAGAACTCCTCTTGACTGCAGTAAAACAATAGATGATAAGATAAAACAAATGGCTTTGTTTCTGAGAGTGGATCAAAGCACTCACTCAGAAGACTCATGTTTCTCTCCCTGTTGAATGGGAGGTGTTTATGGCCAAATAGACACAATTAAACATATCACACCTTATACCAAGCAAATGGCTAGTGGGCCTTCATTTAGTCTTTAAACACACTACATTAAACAGACAAACATTTGAGACATAAAGAAGGTGACTTGTCTATTGCATCAGCCCTGAGCTTTCCCAGCTCCTCAGCACCATTTCATATTCAAATGAATTGACATGAGAATGCAATTTGTGTCAACTTAGACCTTATTGCAGATGGACTATTTCTGACAAGTTGTGATTTGACCATATACTCCAAATATGCTTGCTTGCATTAAGTGTTAACAACTTCAGAGTCTCTCATTGGCTTTGAGAAGGACTAGTTATTGTGTATACAATGTAAATGTGTGTACTACAGTGACTACATGGCGAAATCACAAGGTCCTCTCCGAGACGGAAAAATTGACAATTATATTATTCCAAAGACTCTCCAGAGACCAGAAATAATATTATTTATATATATATTCTATTTTGATATAATATAATTGTATTATAAATCAATTTATAATGTACATTATATTATAATCACCAAACATGAAGGAATGTGATTTGCTAACCCTTAAAATTAAAATTCATTGGTCTGCTACCCAGTCCCCTAAAATGGGAGGAGGTTTGTTTTAATTTAGTGTGACCCCCTTAACAAAAAACATTGGTATGGAAGCATTTTCAGCCAGATCACACCTCATACTCACATTCTCAGGCTGGCTCTGTGTTACTACAGGACAATATTTGCATCACAATTGTAAAACTTTGTTGCCTTTGTTTGGAGCATGACTGTATTTACAAAAAGCCACAGTTGAATGCAGTCACAAAACACCATTTGATCTTTTAAATAGACTTGAAAAATAATGAAAGGAGGGTGTAAAAATACTAAACATCAGACCAAAATACTAGAGGTCTTCATGTGCCACAGATATCTGAATGAGTGAACAACACCATAAAACAAAATTTGTCAAACAGACAACACTGAAACAGATGAACACATTTCTGCCCACCGATCTGACTGTAATTAGAGCAAATGCAACTAAAGCCATGGACATTGGTCCATTGGAATTCTTGATAACATGAGTGATAAAAACACCAATTAATCTAGAAAATGTCCCAAGCTGAACTGGGGTCTCTAATGCTCATGACACAGCAGACTGTGAAGGCTCAACTGCAAGAGCAGCATCAGGTGTTACAGACTCAGACTGCACTGAAACAGTAGCAGTAATTCAGATCTGACCAACGGAACTCCGTTTCATGTGACATCTGGATTAAAACTACAATACATGAGGATGAATGTAGTTAAAATAATTCCACATGCCTGAACATGAAACTGATGAAAAGTTCAAAATTAACTGTGGTTCTCTTTGTATTTGTTTCTGTCTCAGGTTGACCACTGCAATTCTTTGGAGAACAGATACCAGGAAGGAGTCTGGTCCCATCTGCATCAAACCAGGACAACAGAATTGTTAGAACACAACCTGAAATGTGGGAGATGGATTTGGAGACACTTGAAGGGGCCATTCACACCTCACAGTAGAACATCACCACATAAATATCTACATGGCCTCCCGGATTAGAACCGGAACTACATTTTTGCAACACAGATTGCTATAGATTTGACTCCATCCATCTCCCAGACATGAAACTATATCCAATTGATCTGGCATATTATAGGCCTATTTCAAATCTTACATTCATGTCTAAAATTTTAGAAAAAGTTGTGTCTGCTCAACTGAGAACCTTCCTGCACAAAAATGATCTGTATGAAGAATTTTAGGTTTCTTTTTTAGGTATGTCATCTCATTTATCACCAGTAAAATATCGAGTGCCACAAGGATCCGTCCTAGGTCCCCTTCTATTTTCAAAATACATGTTGCCTTTTGGTAATATTATTAGAAAATACGGAATTAGCTTGTTATGCTGATGATACTCAGCTATATAGACCAGATTAAACTTCTAAATTATCTAAGCTAACAGAGTGTGTTAAAAATGTAAAAGATTGGATGACAAATAATTTTCTCCAATTAAATTCGGATAAGACAGAGATATAAATTATTTGACCAAAAAACACTACACAGAATCTTGTAATTACAATCTGCAACTAGACGGATGTACTGTTACTTCCTCTACAGTGAGAAATCTGGGTGTTATATAAGAAAGAAATTTGTCTTTTGAAAATAATATTTCTCATGTTACAAAAACTGCATTCTTCCTTCTTAGAAACATTGCTAAGCTACGAAACATGTTATCTGTTTCTGATGCAGAAAAGCTAGTTCGTGCATTTATTACCTCTAGACTGGACTATTGTAATGCACTTCTAGGTGCTTGTCCTGCTTCTTCAAATAAACAAGTTACAGGTAGTCCAAAATGCAGCAGCTAGAGTCCTTACCAGGTCAAGAAAATATGATCATATTACCCCAATGTTACAGTCTCTGCACCTATTAAGTTCCGTATCAGTTACAAATTAGCATTACTTACCTATAAGGCCCTAAATGGTTTAGCTTCTGTGTACTTAACTAGCCTTCTACCACGTTACAACCCATCACGCACCCTAAGGTCACAAAACGCTAGACTTTTGGTAGTTCCTAGGATAGCAAAGTCAACTAGGAGGAAGAGCTTTCTCACATTTGGCTCCCAAACTCTGGAATAGCCTTACTGATAATGTTCGGGGTTCAGACACACTCTCTCTGTTTAAATCTAGATTAAAAACGCATCTCTTTCGCCAAGCATTCGAATAATGTATCTCTTAAATTGTGAGTGTAGTTGCATCTGATCAAATGTGCATTCTTATTAATTAGCTTGGGTTTACACAAGCTCCAGTCTGGATCCAGAACACCTGAGAAGAGATGATGCTGACCCTCAGAGGACCTCAGATGATGCTAACCCTGAATCAACAACAGAACTAACAAATATTGCTACAAGTGTGACTGCATCATATAATAATTATTAATTAATAATGTTAAAAATGTTCATCGTCTGACTGACTACCTCTTGTATTAATTTTTCTAAAAACCCTTTCAAACGTGCACAAACTGACAGTCACTACCATAAGCTACTACTAAATATTGTAGAAACATAATTTTCTGTAAAGTTGCTTTGTAACGATTTGTATTGTAAAAAGCGCTATACAAATAAACTTGAATTGAAAAAAAAAATAAAAAACATGAGCACAGATCACACATCCTCACACACACATGACAATAGTATTAATTACATTCCCAAAAGATAAAACATATCTACTATCTGCAACCGTCTAAAAAACTCATGGAACACTGTAACACACATTTGCATGACAAGTCACAGATTGATGGTGCAAATTTTTGAACACCGAGGCAGACAAGCCTTTAAAATTTAAACTATTGAATCTTTCTGATTGTTATTTGGGTGGTTGACAAGCCAGAGGGCCCCTGGTTTTCCAACACACCAACTTCTTAGAAACGCTGGATCTACATAAGTGACTTGCATTGGAAGATTTTTGAATGAACAGTGTGCTTATAATTTATACCTTCATAATTGTGATTGGATTATTATTATTATCATATGTTTTATTGATGCATACCTCTTAATTAATGCTCAAGTTATACTGACCTCTTGCTGCATTTTTCTTTGAGTCATTCATACTGAAATTTATGCTTACATGGGACCACTCTACCATATTTGAACTCGAAAGATTTTAACATCAGATGTACCACTTGCACTGGCTGACATGAATTCATCGGGCTTATTTTTTTTTTTTCTTATCTTATCTTATTACTTTTCTATCTTACCCCATGGGGATGACATTACGCTGATCAGAATTCAGTCATTGAATGGCTACTAAGATGCTTTTCACGTGTCCCACACAAATCAGTGTGTAATCAAGGAGAACACCTTTACCTATTGAAGTCTGCCCAGACAACCGCACCACTGGAGATGAGAGGATTCATGAAGATGGATCAGACTATCGTCCTAGAGAAGGCGCCACAAGGAGCAGAGGTTTCTCCATAAAGGAATGACATGAAAACTGAACAAGTCGTAAAGGCTCAGATTGACCCACTGAACTATGCTCACATGCTGAGCCCAACAAACGATAGAAACCCATGGAGACATTCATCACCTGCCAAACTCAAGCGACACACACCTGCTGAGAGTGTTCTGCAGATGAATACAGCCCTCAGAAGATTTCTACAGCTGCTAACAACATAAAGACAATTTTGAGATAACATCTCAAAGATAAACAATCATCTAACAGTGACCCCATTGTATTCATCTGAATGTGACCCATTGGGGGTCAAACGGAGGAACTGTAAGGATGAAAGAACCTGATATACTTTGATCTCCTGAGAAACAGACAATACAAACATACACGGGCATCTTCGAGACACCCCACAGAGGAGTAGGAGACCTCCTTCCCTTCTGGTGATTTGTTTCATTTTAAATCCCTTCACCCATGCTTCCTTGCCAATGCAAATGAACTAACAGTCATGTCTGGTATCATTTGAAATGTCTCAGTGCAACTTCACACACTTCATACTGTGGATGTTTCTAAAAGTCAGGTATGCATCTTTCACTCTTAGATTCATCTTTGAGAATTTGATGTCTTGTATTGATTTGATATCTATGAATTGGCTATGTCATTGGCATAATCCTTACCTGACTGATAATAAATTGTTACATTTGATTTACTCTGATTTACTCTGAAATTATATTCTCGAGTAGATTAAGTGAAGGCTACAGTATGTTTCCGCTAATCTGCGTCCAGGGTTAAGTGCATACTAAAACTCAGACTAGATGGAGCATAGGGCACATCAGGTGAGATTTTAGATTTCTGACTAACAGCTTGACTTTAGTTAAGTTGTACTCAGTTGCATTAACTATGGGGGGCTAGTCAAAGTACTGGTCATAACCACTGGTTATTGTCTCAGCTTTAATTAAGTTGTACGTATTTATATAACTGTCGGAGGGGCTTGTTTTGAGCTTTAACTAAGTTGTACATGGGTAACTGAGGGGAACTACTAATCATAACCTCTGGCTACTGTTTAGATTGGCGAGTTTGTGATCGTGCGGCACACATAGAAGAACGGCCATCGTGGGTCACCCTGAGCGACATAGATTCCTAATGAACGAGTAAAATAAAGTAAAGAGTTAAATTGCAAAAGGGACTTTTTTTTAGAACTGGGTAGCAAACCAATGAATTTCAATTTTAAGGGTTAGCAAATCACATTCCTTCATGTAATGCCATGCTTGGCGATTATACATGCTGAAAGACCGAACACGCAGTAAACCTTCATCCAGCACCAGATACCTTCCCTGGGCCAAGTGCATGGACTTTACAGTAAGCATTTGAACCTCCTGTTCTTCTAGTTGCATACAAGAACCTAAGTTGTCCTCAGTGTGAAAAGATGGATCTCAAAATCATAAAGTCATTATTGTAAAGGGTTCAAATACACAATGTTTATTTCTGCTGGTCAAGGTCAGCAGGCCTTGGGAAACACTAGGGAGTCTGAGAAATGTTTCTAATGTGGGAAGTAAAGCATTATGGTATCTTGAGGAAGACTAAAGTAGATAAAGACTAACTGGAAGTTAGTGTCACTACGAGGTTCTAAGCCTGTTGTGATAGTCGATAAATCAATTAATCGCACAATAAAAAAAAATGAGCTCAAATTTTTTTTTGGATGTGATCATTTATTTTCATGATGTGATGTGGGGTTAGCCTGGAGCGCAACTTGTGGACAGCCCACAGCAGAAAACACCCTCTCCGATGGCACAGATGTCCCGGGAATAAAGAGATAATGTCTTGCTAGAGTGACCAGCTTTGGGAAAGGACTTTCATTTGCTTGTGGATGTTTGATTCTAAAGTGATATTGCATTGTACTTGCACTACTGCTTTATTTTAATATCGCGTAGCATATTTTGCAAGTAACTTCATTGCCTTTTCTGTCGAAATTGGCCTACTTTTCACTCACTTAATTTGGCTTGCTCAGCTATGACTTTAGGCATGTGGTTGCGTGTGTCAACGCGCCCAGTGAGTTAACACATGCACACACACACACACACACACACACACACACATTATTACCACGCAGAAAAAATAAATAAAAAGTTTAACTCATAGAATTAGGGGTCATTCACATGTCACGCCTATAAACGCGTGGAAAACACTAGGCATTTTCTCCTCCTTTCCAAAGCACTTGGGCAGCTGCGCTCCTGAGGCGTCTGTCGCTGCTAAGCATCCATCAGCTGCGAGATCTGTTACAACAAGGAAATTTCAGTAATGAATTTCCGTCATTGAAAAAAACTTTATTTATGAAGAAAAGTAAAAAACTCTGTGTTTGGGTGAACCCCATTTTTCAAAAACAACGGGGAATTTAACCCCGAAATAAGCTGATTGGTTGGTTCTTGTGACATGACCTGGTGCACTTGCGTAGTTCTGAAAAGCTGAGATGTTTTTAACTGCAGTGTGGACATACCCGGAAAAAAAGGAGCGTGACACTTCCATTATGAGCGTGCATACTGCATTTCAAATAACTAACTTGAGCGCCCAAAAGACGCAATATGTGAATGGCCCCTTCTCAATAGTCAAAATGTTAACTTTCGGTTAACGGTTAAATGGTCAATATGAGCATCCATAACTGGCATATACTGTACACATAATACAACATACAAAATTAATAAATTTTAAGCCACACAAAGTCAACATGTTGGTATTTCTTGCTCGGAATCTGCCATAAAATAAAATAAAAGTTTATTGATATTTGAAAAGGTGTACCTGCGTTATTATGCCATTATTATTATATCAGTTGAAACGACAATATTATTGTTTATAGTGATAATTTCTTGGACAATTACCGGTTACCGTCAAAATCCTATTGGCTCACGCCAGTCCAATTGATGGGCCAATCATTGCAAAATATGCAAATCGCATGCAAATACTGACAAGCTCGAAAGGCAGTATTAAGTGTGGTCAGAATCTAATACTGAACACTGTTAGCCATTAGAGCAGTGAGCATGGTGATATGGTGGAGCCTTTCCTGCGCATTGGGAATGGTATTCAATCCCATCGTGAGAGTGGCTACGAGCAGCCTATACAAGCTTATACATAGCAAGGACAAAACACACCAATTTTTCCTTTAACCAATAGTGCTGTTCGTCAGATGAGCTCTCAGCTGATAAGGGAAGATGAGCCAATGAAAGTCTAAAACCCCTGGTCCAAGTGCTGAAATCTTGCCAAGCGGTCAATGTAAAACCGACCTTTAGCATCATGCGAATTCTATGACTCATAAGACACGGCAAACAGTGAAACAGTCTGCGCTCCGAAGTGAGTAGACAGTGATTAAACCGACCATCAGCATCATGCGATTTCTATGACTCATAAGACACGGCAAACAGTGAAACAGTCTGCGCTCCGAAGGGAGTAGACAGTGATTTAGGCCATAGCCTGGTTTTGGCCTGGAAATGATGCTGCAGAAACTGGGTCACAGTGTTGATGGCAGTCAGTTGATTGTGCTGCTTGCCTCAGATAGCAGGTCTTTTCTGATGGGGATTGGCCAAAGCTGAGCCACCATCAGCTCTTTCATATCTGGGAACCAAGGCTGGTTCAGCCAGTAACCAGTAACCACAGGCTCAAAACTGTCACACCCTCGCACACTGCATCCCAGCTCCGTGATGACACATCCACCTTATCACAGCACATGATGCCACCCAGGGGAACTCCCAGGCTGAACAAATCTGGCTTGCACCACAGCTTCAGAACTTGCAGATGTAGATGTGTGTGACTAACAGGGTTGCACAGACAACCCCACCCAATCACTACTCATAACTAGCCCAAAACTAGCCCAGTCGGGTTTCAAGAGCGTCTTCAGTTAAAAATAACATGACAGGGGGAAATGCACTTTTTATTTGCATTCCAGGGGATAAATATCATGTTATTGGAGTCACTTCAACCTGCGGACTTCTTTCAAGTGAACAGAACTGCCCAGTCTGAAATGGAGCAGGGAAGTCAAAATGTACACCATGCATTCTTGAAAGAAACAGGCTTGCATCTCCACTGAGTTGAAACACACTCCTACATATGTTATAGCCTGACTCAGGCAAGAAAACTCTTCAGCATATTCACACATTGCTCTAGAGACACCAAGTGATAAAGCAGCATGTCTATATGGCTGACTAGCATGTCCCATGAATGAGGTAAAATCGGCTAATCATCCAGATATTTGAGAATGTGCCCCGCTCTGAAGAAGGAAAGTGAAACTTTGTAAAGGTGCATGGGGCTAAAGCTAGCCCAAATGGGAGAATGTGAAATTAGAAATTAAAACTTATTTTTAAAGTAAGATATGGGAGATTGAACATTTCAACATGCAAAGTGAAATGCACGTCACTGGACAGAGAGTGAAGCTTAATTTGTCATTGGTCACATGATTTCTATGACAGTTAACTACACAACACAAGCTTTGAATCGTGGCTTCTTCTGGCATGCCCATTTATTCATGAAATCGAGAATGTGTCAATCTTTCATTCGTTATCTGGCTCGGCTCGGTGTTCATCTTCAGTTTGGACTTCATAGCAGTTCAGTCAGTGTAAATGAATTACTCCGGGATATTGGTTTGTTTGAACTCAGAGGGAGTGTCAGCCACATGAAAAAAGTTAACAGATTAAGTAATTTGCGGATTAATGCTAATTGGAGACGTGAACCGTTTTAAACGATTCAGTTTGATTTGGTGAACTGGTTCAAGAAGATCCGGTTACATCAAATGATTCGTTCGCAAACCGGATATCACTACACTACACTGTTTTGAACTCTCTCACAACAGACACGGAAGAGAAGACAATGATGAATAAAGTTGTAGTTTTTGCTATTTTTGGACCAAAATGTATTTTCAATGCTTCAAACAATTCTAACTGACCCTCTGATGTCACATGGACTACTTTGATGATGTCTTTCTTACTTTTCTGGACATGGACAGTAGATCGTACACTCAGACCAAATCTAAAATATCTTAAACTGTGTTCCGAAGATAAACGGAGGTCTCACGGGTTTTGAACGACATGAAGGTGAGTTATTAATGACATCATTTTTATTATTGGGTGAACTAACCCTTTAAGCACCGCAAGACATGCATTTTGATTTTGGGTAATTTTGAACCAAAAAAAGCATGGACTGCAGATTTAAACATATATGTACTGTATCATATGTATGGAACCATGCTACATCAATGGTTTCCAGTCCTGGTCCTGGGGATACAGCACATTTTGTATGTCTCTCTGATCTGACACACTTCATGGAGCCCTTGCTTGGTAATCTGAATCAATTAAGGGGTACTGAGCTGCAGAATTTCTCTGAGCCTCCAGGCACTTATCTTTTCAATGTCAACACCATAAGTGGGACCACGGTGCCTGGCCCACCAGTCCCAATGTCCTTTACTGATTTCTGTCAAGGCCCCCTCTAGAATGTCCCCCAGTTTGTATGCTCTGGTACCGATCTTATGTTCTTGGTCTTGGTCTTGGTCTTGGTCGCTTGGTATCCATCTAAAAATATGATAACCAAGGCTACTGCATATTTTACTAAAGTTTTTTCCACAGCTTATGAGCAGACATTTATTCACTATTTACAGTAGTGGGTATTTATGCTCCCATAACATCACCACTATGATGCAGGGTTAAAATTCCCTTGAAAGGGAACATATTAGGATATAACCTGGTTCCCAGAGAAAGGAACATTGCCATACTTCTGGCATGCCAGGGTGTCATGTTTTACTTTAGACAAATCTGTCAGGACTGCTCATATCTCTGGAGAGATATGATTCCAAGGTTCAGGCTGGAACATGAATGGTACAACGATCCGGCGGGGACTGGAAAGTTGGTCTGGCTTTTATAAGAGAGTAGATTGCTTGAAATGGAACAGGTGTGTTTGACTGACTTGATGAACTGCAGGTGAGAAGACAGGATCACTGGAGAACACGCCAACCAGCAATCTCAAATCAGCCAGAGCCAGGATCATGACCGAGGGTTTGTGACAAAATCATAGCTGATGGTGTGTTGTTTGACCACTCTTTGATAGCATTCTGGCTTACTAGAGATGTCATGTGACTGCCATAACCAACCTAGATATTCATGTTTGAACATGCCTCAGACACCAATCACACTGAAGGTGTTCCCATAGCATCAACACTATGATGCAGAATCTCATTCCCATCTAGGGAAACATACATATTATATACATGAACATAAGACATTTTGCACCAGTGGTGTAACTTTGCTTTGAAAAGTGGTGGGGACACAGGACAACTCGTTTTTCAAAAATACATCGATGTACCAGGGACGGCAGCAGATAATTTTTAATAGGTGCTGATGGGGTGCTAGATCACTGACATGGAGCTGGGCAACTCCAGACTCCAGTCTCCAGACTCAATCCCATTGGTCCGTCTTTTGCGACTAACTTTCTTAGTTCTTCACACGAGCAAAGTTTATTTATTTTAATTTTTTTCTATAATATGCTATTAATCAATGCATGCTGATGAAATTGTATAATAGTTAAATGGAAACTAAAGTGGTTAACATTCAACCCGTTATTTTTCATCAGTAGTATTATTTGTGATCTGAATTTTGTTAAAGGGAGTCTCTCTTAATGTACTAAGACAATGATTTAAAAAAATCAAACTCACTAAACATTATACTAATAAAGTATACTATGTACAAAAATCAGATAAGCCCTGAATAATAATGCAACTTGTTTAATAACACGTTAAGCCTTATGATGGTTTTCTATGGAAGGGAAAGGCTTAACGTGTTGTTGAACGCGTTGCATTCAGATTCAGGGATCATCTGATTTTTTTATAGATAGTATACTTTATTAGTATAATGTTTAGTGAGTTTGGTCTGTTAATATCACTGTATTAGCACCTTCGCAATCCTGCTGACAACACGAGTATAAATCGAGTAGCCTATATAAATCGAAGTCCTACGCAATTCAAACGAGTCACTGTTTGATGTTTGATGTCATATGCAACAGAATTGGCAGCTTTTACACAATGAACAATGCAGTGCTCGCGCCAGTGTGCCGATGACAAAATTTAGTCGGTTGTAGTCTGGAGACCTGCAAATAATAGTACCCTAAACATAACCAAATCAGGTTATTATTATTTTTTATAGGAATAATAAAATAAATATATTGAAAACTCGCCCACTCGATTTTGTAATATTCTTTAATTTAGACCAGTGATTCTCAACCGGTGGGCCACGGCCCACTAGTGGACCTCTGAGGGCCATCTGGTGGGCCGCGTAGGCAGTGGTAGACTACCCACATATATATATATATATATATATATATATATATATATATATATATATATATAGAGGGGCGTCGCACCCGTGGGGGATGTGGGGGTTTTAACACCCACACTTTTCCCGGTGAGAGGGTTCGACACCTGCACATTTTCTGCAGTTTTCCCGCAGTTTTGCACAAACGCCAAACGCTCCTCCGTTTCTCTGATCGCTCTGTGTCTGCGCTCGCCGCGGCTGCGGCTGCGGCTGCCTCCTCCCCCCTCCTTCTCAAACATGACACCGGCTTTGAGTGTGACTGGCTGATGATTGGCTGTTCTGCCTTAAGTCCCGCCTCTCTTGGGGTGTTATCGGTCAGCTCGTGCTGAGGAGGCGGGAACTTATGGTTATTTACATCTCCCTTTTCCAGATACTTTGAATGAGTGTTTATGCTTTAGAGGTTTTTAAATAAGCTTGATATGTGTTTGGGAAGATGTTCTGTTAATCGTTTTGTTGACATGTCGAGTGTTTTCGGTATTATATTTCGTTTTTTAGACTAATGCTAATTGCTATTATTGGGATATTGTTTGCATACCTGTTGAAGAACTATGAAATAAAAGTGTATATTATTTTAATGTTTAAAAACAGTAAATTGTTACATTATTTATACCACCAGAGAAAAAGCTTTGTGTGGGCGTTTTTTCTCCCCTTTTCTGATTTTGCGTTTTTTCCTCCCCTTTTCTGATTTTTTTTTCTTCTTTATTTTTTTATTTTTATTTTTTTTTAATGTAGGATTATTTTTTTCCCAGCCAAACGCTGCAAGCCGGAAATCCCGCACAGTTCCAGATAACTTTAAGCCCTGCATTTTGTACCCCTCTGTCAATGTGTTCATCATTTTTATTGTTTATAAACAAACCACATCCATCCCCCACACTTTTGAAAAGCTTGCTACGCCCCTGTATATATATATATATATATATATATATATATATATATATATATATATATATATATATATATATATATATATATATATTTTTTAATTAACAAATCGTGTTATTTTCTAATTATCTAATTGTTCTTATGAATTTATTTAATCAAAAAAACTCAAGTCAAGTCAAGATGCATTATCTAAAAGCTAATTTATGTTTAAATGTTGCAACACCAATCACGTCACAACGCCAGATTGAGCGTTCCTTCAATCAGATGGAGTAACGTTACGTTACTGTAATATGGATCGTTTTCTGAAAAGAAAAGCAGATGTGGGAGACAGACCTGTGCAAGCAAAGGCTTTGAAGTGTGTGGTGAGAAAGTACGACGCTGAATACATTAAATTTGGTTTTATAAGGGCAGGTACTGAGAGTAATCCGAAGGCGCAGTGTGTTCAATGTGGATACATTTTGTCAAATGAGGCGCTAAAACCATCAAAGCTGCAGAGACATTTGAACTCAAAACACCCGGGCTGTGTTGAGAAGCCAAAAGAATATTTTTTAAGGAAAAAAGATGGGCTTCAGGCTCAACAAAAAGTCATAACATCGTTATCAACTCAATCAAAAGTCACATTGAAAGCTAGCTATATGGTTGCCGCTCGTGTTGCTCGTAGTAAGAAAGCCTTTACTATCGCTGAGGAACTTATTTTGCCAAGTGCTGTGGATATGTGTCGAGAGTTACTGGGTGATGCAGCTGCAACCAAAATTCAGTCAATACCACTTTCCGATGACACCGTGGCTAGGCGAATTGTTGATATGAGTGATGACATTGACTGCCAACTCGTGGAACGAATAAAGGCAAGCCCTTATTTTGCCATACAGCTGGACGAGTCGACGGACATAAGCAACTCAGCGTTACTGTTAGTTTTTGTCCGATACTACATGGAAAGTAATCTTTGTGAAGATCTGCTATTTTGCAAAGAACTTCCAACATGAACAGCGGCAGATAATGTTATGCACTGTCTTAATGAGTACTTCACTGAAAAAGGTCTTGATTGGAAATACTGCTCAGGTATTTGCACAGACGGCGCGGCAGCTATGACCGGAAAACATCGCGGTGTTGTTAAACAAATCCAAGAGCGAGCGCCAGAAGCAAAGTGGACGCAGTGTTTCTTGCACCGGGAAAGTCTTGCAACAAAGCACATGTCACCAGAACTGCATGAGGTCATGAGCATTGCTGTGAAAACTGTAAACTATATGAAGAAAAAAGCACTCAACTCGAGGTGTTTTGCAGCTCTGTGTGAACGACTTGATGCTGATCATTTGCAGCTCTTGTACCACAGTGAAATAAGGTGGCTTTCAAGAGGGTGTGTGCTTAATCGTCTTTTTGAACTGAGAAAAGAAGTGCACACATTTCTGGAAGAGCAACACTCCCCTTTTGCTGAGCATTACACCGATGATCAATTCTGTGCAAAACTGGCTCACTTATCTGATATATTTGATCAGTTAAATCAGCTGAATGTATCAATGCAAGGCAGAAACAGCACGCAGAAATGTGCACATTTCAAGTGTTATAACCCAGCACTTGTCTCAATTGTCTCAAAAGTTTGCTGACTACTTCCCAGAGGACCCTCGACAGAGAAACCTTTGGATTTTGGACCCATTCTCTGTGGATCCTGCTTCAGAAGACATGGCTCTCTCCACTGTGTTGGAAAATGAACTAATGGAGCTATCAGCTGACAGTAGCCTAAAACTCAAACTCACTCAGGTTGACCTTGCTTCATTTTGGTTACTGGCTGCAAGTGAATATCCTTCTCTGTCAAAGCGGGCAATCAAATTTCTATTGCCTTTCACCACCACATACTTATGTGAGTCAGGGTTCTCAACTGTGACTATCACAAAATCAAAAGCAAGGAGCAAACTGAAAGCTACTTTGAATGCTACTCTCCGTGTCAGACTCTCACCCATTTCACCAAGACTTGATCTTATTATCTCCAAGAAGCAAGCCCAAGTGTCTCACTGACAGTATGCAGAATATGCATTTTGTAGCAAGGTATCTAAGTATATATGGTTTTTCTCATGTGAACTACTCCAAAAACCCACTCATGTAAATACTGTATGTTAATGTGTTGTGATTTATAAATTGTCCTAGACCTAGAGTGATTGTTGATGAAAACTGTTATTGACATATGACACACCTGTTAGACTTCCTCATTTTTGGGTTAGGAGTATAAGTAAATTGTCCATTTTTTCTCCAGATTAATTGTAAAAAAAAAAAAAAAAAAAAAAAAAAGTATATATACACACACACACACACACACACATATAATACATGTAACATTTACGTAATGCTTCAAGTTTGTTTAGTATGCAAGATTGTTTTAAATACATTCATGTTGCCAATTGTATTTGATAAATTACACTTACAGTATGTAAATTGCAGTGAATGAACTTTGTTGAACATTTATGCTAATGCTTTGAGAGAATGTTCCCTCTTGTGTGTATGACCTGATGTTACTGGCATGTTAGCCTGGATGTGGGGAAGTATTGTTCATTAATTTGTTAAAAGAGTGTTCCCCCTTGTGTGTCTGACCCAGTCACTGGTCTGACTTGCCCTGTCATTGTTACAGGAATAAATGATAACTGAGTAAACATGTCAAGTCTTTTTTACACAAGGACAGTTTTAATAGTCTATATAGCTGACTTGACCTAGGATGCTACAGTGGCATAAATAACAGCATAGTACATCATGGTACTTTTTGAATTTTCTGTTATTCTGTGTTCATCATCATATTTGCAAGGGTGGTCCTCGGCATGTTTTTAAACAGTCATTGGTGGGCCATGAGTTTCAAAAGGTTGAGAACCCCTGATTTAGACTATGTGCAAAGGTGCATTTCTATTAAAGTCACATGTGGAGATGGCGAGTCAGCATCTGCTCTCGGCAACCTCATCTTTGCACCCGACACTGACTCATATAGTTTATTAATAAATAACTGAAACGTCTTCTTTTCCCTTGACATATTCATAATCACTTTGCTTGGTGCTCAGAGGTAATTGCTTTATGTGCGAGCTTGAACGCGGAATAGGCTGTAGCCTAATACGCTTGCCTATATATTAAAGTATGGTTAATGTATTATTATATTAATCAATGTAATATAACATACGACTAGTTGACTAGAAAAAATTTTTTAGAGGCCAGGCCTACATAGCACAAGGAAGCGCTCCATTTTTTAAATAAAATGCTATAATCAATCAATCAATCACCTTTATTTATATAGTGCTTTAAACAAAATACATTGCATCAAAGCAACTGAACAACATTCATTAGGAAAACAGTGTCTCAATAATGCAAAATGATAGTTAAAGGCAGTTCATCATTGAATTCAGTGATGTCATCTCTGTTCAGTTTAAATAGTGTCTGTGCATTTATTTGCAATCAAGTCAATGATATCGCTGTAGATGAAGTGATGACATTATTCCAAGGTTAATATTCGATAATGACATTACGAAAAGTGAGACGGTATTGCACTGCTTGAGTTATTCATGTTTAAGAAGTTAGATTATGAAGAATGATTTGTTGATCCTGTCTTCCCTACATTCGTTCTGAAAGATATTTTTCAATTACTTTCAAAAAGTGGTAGGAACAAAATCGACCCTTGCAAGAAGTGGTGGAGACATGTCGCACCCGTCCCACCCGCAAATGACACCTATGTTTTGCATGCATAGTAATAAAGTACATAATGCATGCTGAATGACATGTTTGTCATGAGATTGACTTTGTAAAGACGCTGTGGTAGTTGCTGCCGGCTTTCCTGTGATTTAAAATCTATTTTTTTAAACTATTAAAACTACAGTGAAAAACAAAAATTCATTTTAACCACACTAATTGTATTTATTGTTGTCCTTACTTTTTCAGACCCCTTTAGTGCCACACAAGCGGGAGGTCTTGCTTTCCCAGAGCGCACACACCTCTCTCTGCATCTGCTCTGTTCAGCAAGAGTGTAAAAGCAGATCTTTCAGTTAAAACAGATATTATGTTGCTTCTCATGGTTGTCGCTAAGCCATTTTTAGGGTAGCTATAACTAAAATGACTACTCATTTTGCGATTAGCTACATAAACTGTTCATGAATTCGTGATCACCTCAATCCCCATTAAATAAAAAATGTAATAAAAAATTAAGTCCCCTTTTAGACTTCAATCGACTCCTCCCCGTCTTTCAGTGCATTCTTTTTCAAACCGAAGACTGTGTTGGCACAGAGCGAGAAACAGAAGACAAGGTGTGTGTTTATCGATAAATTGTTATAATATCTGAATCTGTGCACTTCTTTGTCATACATCCAGTTTACAAAATATCATGGGGGAGCTATAATCGGTTCTTCATCTAAGTTTTCACTACATTCACCCCTCATCACACCACAGCTGTTTCCTTCAGTGAAAATGATGCACATATGAACGCTTACTTTATAATGCTTACTTCATATATATCATGTAGCAATTTTCATTTGAAAATGTAGCTTTCAATATAATACATATTCTAGTGAATGTGACAAATAGGTTTGCATACTTGAGCTAAGGAAAGAGGGCTGTACTAGAAATGCAAAAAAAATTGTGTTTGTATAAACAGGTTGTGTGTGTGAGATCATGAAGATTTGAATTTGGCTTATTCAGTGCTCAAATGTTATACCTATCTATGCAATACAGTGAAATACCTGCAATATGTTTGGTATGTGACCTCTATATATATATATATATATATATATATATATATATATATATATTGGGCTATTATTATTATTATACTCTTTATTAAAGTCACATGTGGAGATGGCGAGTCAGCATCTGCTCTCGGCAACCTCATTTGGAAAAGGCTTAAGTACATGGGATAATTGGGGAAACACAGGTGAATGGAATGACTAAATTAACGGGGACATGGAACACATGGGGAATAGAATAGACACACCTGGGAACTAATCAAACCAAACACGGAAGACGGAAACTAGGTCACAGGGGCAAAAACACACTTAAAGCACACCAATGCAGCTCAGAATGTGGAGGTACGTTACTTGTATTGTCTGTGTAAAGGGATTTCCCTTTGTTGTCTGAAAAAGGGGTTTCCTGAGGCAGCTGATTGGCTAGAAGTTCAGTAGTCGTTGAAGTGACATCTTGGGAAGCCAGTGGCTGGGCATTGGCTGATGATGCGGAGTTGTGGGCTGGTTGTAGTTTTAGGCGGGCGCTCGAGGTCAGACTCGGAGGAACTGTGATACAAAACTTAACTCAGAACACGAAACTCTCATCAAAAACAAAGAAACTAAAGTAAATGAACAGAAGCAAAGTTTGATGAGACTAGGTGGCATTTCTTCTCATCGTGGCTAAGTAGCAGCGGGCGTGTACTAGTTGGAGGGATAACAAATATATAATGATATTGCACATTTTTATTGCACAAGTGGGGGAAATGTAACCGTTCGTGTGGTAGATTGCCTTGAGGAAACTGTTTTTGTGCCTGACTTTTCTGGTATTTGCGGCTCTAAGGCCAGATGGCAAACGTTCAAAGATGGGGTAACTTGGATGTGAGGGATCTAGAGTGATTTTCTGAGCCCTTTTCCCCGCTCTGGATGTATACAGTTGAAGGGTGGGCAGGGGAGCATCAATAATCCTTTCAGCACTCCGAACCGTTTTCTGTAGTCTTTTGATGTCTGATTTTGTAGCTGAACCAAACCAGACAGTTATTGAAGTGCACATTACAGACTCAATGATAGCAGAGTAGAACTGTTTCAGCAGCTCCTGTGGCAGGTTAAACTTCCTCAGCTGGCGAAGGAAGTACAACCTTTGTTGGGCATTTTTCACAGTGGAGTCAATGTGATTGTCCCACTTCAGGTCCTGAGAGATGGTGGTTCCCAGGAATCTGATTGACTCTACTGCAGCCACAGTGCTGTTAATGATGGTGAGTTGGGGGAGTGCAAGGGGGTTTGACATGAATTTCCCCGGTCTCACTAACTGTTGCTGGTGATCCACTGACAGATAGATTTAGGAACAGAGAGCTGGGTCAGTTTGATCTGGAGGGCTGTTGGGATGATGGTGTTGAAAGCCAAACTAAAGTCCACAAAAAGGATCCTCACATTAGTCCCTCTTTTGTCCAGATGTTGCAGGATGAAGTGCAATCCCATATTGATTGCATTATCCATGGACCTGTTTGCTCACTAAGCAAACTGCAGGGGGTCCAGTAAGGGTCCAGTGATGTCCTTCAGATAAGCTAGAACCAGTTTTTCAAACAACCTCATGACGACAGAGTTAGAGCCACAGGTCTGCAGTTGTTAAGTCCTGTTATCTTGGGTTTCTTTAGAACGGGGATCATGGTGGAGCATTTGAAGCAGGAAAACTCTTCACACAACTCCAGAGATCTGTTGAAGATCTGTGAAAAGATGGGGGCCAGCTGGTCAGCACAGGTTTTCAGACAGGCTGGTGTAACGCCATCTGGTCCTAGTGGATTTCTTCTTTTGTTCTCCTGAAGACCTGGCACACATCATCTTTACAGATTTGAAGAGCGGGAGGTGTGGAGAGGGGGATTGCAGGAGTTGGTCAGAATGGGTTTTGGGGGTTTCAAATCTACAATAAAACTCATTCAGGTCATAGCAAGTCGTTGATTAGCCTCAGTGAAGGGGGTTGTGTCTTGAAGTTAGTGTTGGCTCTCACTGGAAGTAAACTGATCTTCAAACTTTTTAGCATAGGTCTTTTTTAGCCACTCTAATCTCTCTGTTCAGTGTGTTCCTGGCTTGGTGGTACAAGACTCTGTCCCCATTTCTGTAGACATCCTCTTTGGCCTAACAAAGATGTCTGAGTTTTGCTGTAAACCATGGCTTATCATTGTTGGATGTTAAATAAGTCCTGGTAGGAATGCATATATTCTCACAAAAACAAATTTTGGATGTTACAGTTAGTCCAGATCAGTGGTAGCAGCTTCAAAAAACACTCCAATCAGTGAGGTCAAAACAAGCTTGTAAATCCTGCTGTGTTTTGCTGGTCCATCTCTTCAAAGTCTTTACTACAGGTTTAGCAGATTAAAATTTCTGCTTGTAGGTCGGTATAAGATGAACCAGGCATTGATCAGACAGCCCCAAAGCTGCTTGTGAAACAGAGTGATATGCATCCTTTATTGTGGTGTAACAGTGATCCAATAT
Source organism: Carassius gibelio (assembly GCF_023724105.1). Classification (NCBI taxonomy): domain Eukaryota; kingdom Metazoa; phylum Chordata; class Actinopteri; order Cypriniformes; family Cyprinidae; genus Carassius; species Carassius gibelio. The sequence continues at coordinate 4,676,413 of NC_068404.1, read as the reverse complement.
GTTGCTGTCTCTGGTGGGACATGTAACATGTTGTCTGTATTTTGGCAGTTCATGGGAGAGATTGGCTTTATTAAAGTCCCCAGGAATGATTAAAACGGAGTCCGGTTGTTGTTGTTCTGTCTCTGTTATCTGATCAGCAAGTTTCTGAAAAGCTGAGCCCATGTGTGCTTGTGGAGGAATAGAATAGAATGCAGCGAATAGAATGGCTTGCAGTTGACAAACAGCATTTCTAGATCAGGACAGCACATCTTCTTTTGCACAATTACATATGTACACCACCATTCATTGATGTAAAAGCTTGTCCCACCGATGTGTGACATCATGTGCGGGGTGATGTAAGCGACCAGGAAGCTATAAAAGAACATGCCAACAGATTGCACAATTCTCCTCAGAGAGGTGATAGCCAACAGAAAGGTAGTTTTAGGGGTCATATGTCTGTCTGATATATCTTATATTGGCTCAAATGGAGCTTTACTAAGAGTCTCTAACACAACAACCAAGTCCCAGGGGGGAATACGGGACCGTACTGGAGGCCTCAGCCTCAGCGCACCGCAGAGGAAACGTGTAACTAGGTGGAGTCTTCCCAAAGACTGACCACCGAAAGGGAAATGGTTGGCTGCAATGGCCACCACGTAAACCTTCAGCGTGGAGTGGGTTAACCCTGCAGAGAACATGGCTTGCGGAAACTCCATAACTGTACCAACTGGGCAGTTAGCAAGGTCAAGCTGATGGTCTCTGCACCATGAGGTGAAGAGTTTCCACCTCAGGGCGCACCGTTTCCTTGCTGAGGGAGCTCTGAATTGGAGAATGGACTCATCAACCTCGGTTGCGAGACCGGATGCTATGAGCTGTGCACCCTTGGGGGCCACACCCACAGCTTTCACAACTCTGGGCGAGGGTGAATTATCGTTCCCTGCGCCTGTGAGAGTAGGGTATACACTTCTTGTTCCATAACCAGAGCCCAACTCGGGGCCAACTAGCATTGGAGTAACCCCGTTGTATCTCAGCAGTTGAGATACTGAGATCGGCACTCACTGGAGGCCTCTGCACCCTGGAGCTCTGGCAGAGTTGGCAGACTGACCTGGCATCAGGACTTCTTGGCCGAGGACTTCTTAGCTTCGATCACTGCCCTAAGATCTTGTTTAGGCTTAAAAGTTCCCAAACAAGAGCATGTATTTGAGCCTCTCTATATGAGGAGCTGGCATCGCCTGCCCAGATGCCCCAAAAGAGCGACGAGTAAAGAACTTATGGAACGCCGCCGCTTGTTTACGTGCCTCCTGAAACCTGTCGGTGACAGAACTGACAGCATCGCCGAACAGGCCAGAAGGCTGAAGAGGGGCTCCCATAAGGCAGACCCTGTCCTTCTCCTTTATTTCGGACAGGGTCAGCCATAAATGTCTCCGTCTCAGAGTATTCCCTTGAATTTCGCACTTTGGCCATAGCAAGTGGATGGAATGAAAAGGCTCTTCTAACAGTGTATCGACGAGGATTAAACCCTGCATTTTGATAATCTGGGATTGCAAAAATTCATGCAGCAAGCTCTCTGTGTTCACCTGAGGTCCAAGTCCTGCTATCGGGAAGCACACCCAGTAGATAACATTACTCGCGTACCTGAGAAAGCTCCTGAGCCACCACCAGAAAAGATGCAAGTATATTCCCAACGCTTATCTCTGGAGGAACGAAATCAGCGAAGAGAACAGAAATTGTGCCCTGTACTGTGGGAGTGGTGACCATTTTATACACACATGTCCATCTTGCCCTCCACGGTTAGTGGTGAGTTCGGTCCTTCATCAACCCTCCGTTTCAAACCCACTAACCATCTCTGTGTATATGAAGTTTTGAGGCCTCGATGTAGAGGCTAACGCCATTGTTGACTCTGGATCAGCTGGAGATTTCATTTCAGGGAAGTTTGTTAAGACCCATCGCCTCCAAAGGACTATAACTCCAAAGCCATACTCCATCTACGCAGTTAAAGGAGAAATGATAAATAAGGGGTACATGACATCTCAAATCGCATCAATCAATCATCAATCTGTGTTGAGCATGAACACCAATAACAAATCACACCATTTATACTTACCATGAAAGAATACGTGGGAAAAGCCCTAAGACAAGGGTACATTCAACCATCCACTTCTCCAGCAGCGTCTAGTTTCTTCTTTGTTCCGAAGAAGGATGGAGGGTTGCGACCAGGCATCGACTACAGAGCTCTAAATAAAATAATGGTAAAGTTCAGTTATCCTCTTCCACTAATCCCATCCTCTCTCGAACAGCCCTGGGATGCCTGTGTCTTCACCAAATTAGACCTACAGAGCGCATACAACCTGGTCAGGATCAGAGAGGGAGATGAGTGGAAAACAAGATGAGTGGAGCATCTGAACCGTTTTGCTCTCGTCTATATAGATGACATACTCATTTACTCACCCAATGAAAATGATCACCAGTGTCATGTTGCCAAGGTACTCCAGCGTCTCAAAGAATTCTCCCTATTTATCAAAGCTGAAAAGTGTGTCTTTCACCAGCAATCTATTGAGTTTTTAGGATACACTCTCAACGAGGAAGGGGTGAAGATGAATGATTGGAAGACCCAAGCAATCACATCATGGCCAACCCCCAAGACCATCAAGGATCTTCAAAAGTTCCTGGGTTTCGCCAACTTTTACAGCAGATTTATTCATTAATAAAGTATGATTACTGCACCCCTTACCTCTCTCTTAAAAGGGAAACCTAAGACCAATGGAATCCAATGGAAGCATGAAGCTGAACAGGCATTCCAAGCTTTAAAAACAGCTTTTACCACAGCCCCACTGCTTCAACACCCAGATCTAGAGAAGAAATTAATCGTAGAGGTGGACGCCTCCACAACTGGCGTCGGCACTATCCTGTCCCAATATTCGGAGAATGCTGCCAAACCTATGCCCTGTGCCTATTTTTCTAAGAAATGGTCTCTGGCCCCACGGCGTCAGAGAGTTAGGTCCACTAGCGGTATTGTCATGGATCTGGCAAGCCCGGTCTCCACCAATCATCAACGCTCACAGTCCCTTGAGTATTAACCAATCACAGACCCAATCAAAGGTACTATAAAAACACTCACCCATCGTCAAGCTTCCAACAGGAAAAGTCTCCTCGCACTTGTCTCCTGAGTTCCTGCTATCCAGATGTAATGTATACTCACCTTTGGGTTACACTAACCTGTGTCCTTGTTCTGCTGCCCTCAGGACTGCGTATCACCTGTTAGCGACCAGTGATTCAACGGTTGCTGCAGTCTCCTGTGATTATCCCGAGCTGGTACTGTCTTCCGCATCTGAGAAGGAAGAGAATATAAGTGACCAATATGTGACTGTGGTTTTGACACATCTGAATCGAGCAAGCTCACCTGTTTACTATCCCGTCCCATGTGTTTACCATACTGCCCGTACTTGAGGATGAAGCATTCATCATGCACTTGATGACAAAGGATTCACAGAGCACTTGTACATATAAATAAAGAAACACTGTTCTGAATTCACCTACCTTCACCTTGGCTTCATCACTCTGTCTCCTCTCCACCAGTAAGCTGGTGTGTGGTGGGCGTTCTGGCGCACTATGGCTGCCGTCGCATCATCCAGGTGGATGCTGCACACTGGTGGTGGATGAGGAGATACCCCCTGACTATGTAAGCGCTTTGAGTGCCTAGAAAAGTGCTATATAAATGTAATGAATTATTATTATTATTACCTCTGCCTCCTGAGTATATCCTGACACTGTGTATGGTTGAGCAAATAAAAGTTTTTTCAGAGTGTATTTTTTTACTAGAAACTCATTTACAGAAGATGCTGTTAGTGTGTTTGGAAGTTACTTGGATGCTTTTTTATCTTTAACATCACAAAATTAAGTCAAGTTCATTCAGGGGTGTGCAATATAAATTCTTTTGATATTGGGTGATTATAATGTCTCCACGAAATGTATTTAAAAAAAAAATGATGTTGTAGTATCATGTTACAGCATGCCGCTGTCGAAATGTACAGTATAATGTGACATACATTCACATCAAATGTTATCTCAGCGGTAGAGTTGCACTCACTGGACACTGCATTTATTCACAGTCAAAAAAGTACATATTTGCATTTGTAAAATTTGTATATTAGCTGTAAAGCCTAGCCAGTAAAACACTTCATTCACATGGTGTTCTGATGTGCTCTATTTCTGAGCGTGTACACCTGAGTAGTACACACCAGTACTAAGTTATGTTTTGTGTCTGACTGAGCGAATACTGTCAAAAACACACAAGGATTATATATAAAACAGCTGGTTGAGTCTAAATAGAAAGTATACAGCTGAGAGAAAAATTAATGAATGCCTTTCCATTATATTAGATGTATGCAGCTCTAATAAGTCCTAAACATGGTCATTAAGGTATAGTTTACCCAAAAATGACAATTCAGTCATCATTTACTCAATCACATGTTATCTCAAACCTGCATTCATTTCTTGAAAGACGAAAGAAGATATTGCGAAGAATGTATATATAATGGAAATAAAATAATGGAAGTAACTGGGGTCTAGCAACTGTTTGGTCACCCACATTCTTCAAAATAAGTTTAACAGAAAAAAGAAACTCACTCTGGTTTAAAAAGATAAAATTGAATCGTGAATCATGGTATTTCTGAAAAAAATCTGATTATATGATATATTTGCTATATCACCCATCTAATGTGGAATTTTCATTTATCATAAGGCTTTCCATCCTGGAAAATTTTTAATATTTGATTTATTTAGACTGGCCCGAGTAAAAAAAAAAAAAAAAAAACTGTTCTCATGTCTCAGTATTGTAAAACTCCATATTCTAGGGATTGAATTTGGCTTGGGTACTTCTTACCTTGTAAATCCTTGGGATTTTTCAAATCTTTTTTTTTATCATCCACAAGGCAGATTCTTGTCTTAAGAAAGCACCATTAATTATAAAACCAACAGCTGCAATACATATTAGGACAATGCTGGACATCTCATACAGTATATATGTTTTATTATTATTTAGCCAGAGACAAACCAAGCAAGTTAGTTTCCATATATGAGATTAGGTACGGACCACTGATCCAAAAGGCAAATGTTCGCCAACTTGTTTGGATGGTATTAGAAATTTGTTTTACTGGATTTGATTTGCATTTTTGTCCTTGGAAAAACCTGAGAAAGAGAAAGTCAGAAAGGTGAAAGGTTCTTAAGTTTTTAATCATAATTCTAAATATATTGTGATTCTGATTTTTGTTATAACGTATTGGATTTTCTCTAATGTAGTAATGAATAAATTTGTTTGCATTAATATTTCTGTGTGTAATATTACTGTACATTAAAAGTGTAAGCATACAGCAGGTTTCACATTTCAATTCTTGTTTGAATCCCAAACACCATGGACATTTGATACACATCATATGCGATTGAATTAATCTATGCTTGGTTAATCATTAATGGTTTTACAATTAATCCAGAATGCGGCAGCAAGATTAATTTTTAATGAGCCAAAAATAATACACATCACACCTTTATCAATTGTTTATCAATTTGCACTGGCTTCCAAAAGCTGCTCACATAAAATTCAAGGCATTGATGTTTGCCTACAAAACTACCATTGGCTCTGCACCCATTTACCTAAATTCCTTACTTCAGACTTATGTGCCTCTAGAAGTTTGCATTCTGCAAGTGAATGTCGCTTGATTGTGCCATCCCAAAGAAGTACAATGTCACTCTTACTGACTTTTAAATTAAATGTTCCCTCCTGGTGGAATGAACTCCCCAACTCAATCCGAGCAGCTGAGTCCTAAGCCATCTTCAAGAACCAGCTTAAAACCCTCTTCCATCTTTATTTGACCCTCTAACTTTAACACTCACTATTCTAATTCTATTCTTTAAAAACAAAAATCTAACTACATTTCTTATCTTTTTGTATTCTATTTTCTTTTCATTTATTATGCAATTGGGCATGTGTGTATGTGTGTGTGTCTGAGTGTGTGTGTGTGTAAAGACCTCTAACACTAGCTTGCTCTATTCTTTGTTTATTCTTTCTGTTTTCTTTTTATTTATTATATATTTTTAAAGCCCATGCTACGTGTACTGTTTTAACCTAACTGAGACTTGTTACAGGACTTATATATCATTGCTCTTTTGTAGTTTTTGATTGCTTCCACTGTCCTCATTTGTAAGTCGCTTTGGATAAAAGCGGCTGCTAAATGAATAAATGTAATAATTGTAATGTAATGTATGATTACAGTAGAATTAATAAAAGCATTTTGTTTGTATGTTGTTCAGATGAGAGCCAAATCTGGGACAACTAGATTAACCGTGGAGCACATGCAAAAAATATTTAATGCCATATTTCCCTGCCAACAGTTTTTCTTAGAAATATTATGAGGCTCCTCCGATTGGTTAAATGCACCTGTTTTTCTTGCTCTGTCTGTAAAGGTGTGCTATGATTGGTCACAACGTCACACTCATTTGTCATTGGCTGCATGTCATCTTAAGTAAGAGAGAGAGAGTGTCATCATGCACAGTTCTGTTCTCAACTTTAACTGATCACTGAAAAATCACAGAAACTCTTCAGTAGAAGATGAAGACGGCATTCGCTCTGCTTCTAATCGTGGAGCTCTATGGACTCTCCTCCGGTCTCAAACAACATTTCTTTGTGACAGATTTGAAGACATGGTTTTGTGCGCAAAAGTACTGCAAAACTTATTTTCATGTTCTCTCCACCTTCATCAATACGAGTGAGGAACAACGATTTTTAACTAATGCATCTGGTCACAATTCTGATGCCTGGGTTGGACTCCACAAAAATGCTGAAACAGGAGTCTGGCAGTGGACAGAATCGGGAGGTATAGATGCCAAACAAATTAGCTGGGCTTCTACTGAACCAAATAACCTTACTAATGAAAACTGTGGACTTCTAACCGGAACCAAATTGTATGATGGAAATTGCTTTATGCTTCATCGCTTCTACTGTATGACAAACTTTGTTCTGGTGCGTCAGAAAGAGACCTGGGCTGGAGCTCTGGAGTACTGCAGGACTCATTATAATAATCTAGCAAGTCTGAGCACAACGAAAAGGATGGATTCTGTTTCATTGGAAATCACACAGGCCGAAACTGATTATGTGTGGACTGGTCTGCGTTATCTAGCAGGGGACTGGTTATGGGTTACTGGAGATAATCTTAACTACACAGCCTGGTATCAGAACCAACAGCCCCAGTGTCCTGCCAGTGACCTTCGTTGTGGAGCCCTGGACAAGCAAAAAAAGCTTTGGACACAGAGAAACTGTGAGGAGCAGCTCAACTTTTTTTGTCAGTAGATGGCATCTCACTTTAAACAGCTGTTTCAGGATCCCAGATTTTAGATTCAGAAAGATATAATGCCATTACAATATTTGGGCCAGCTGACTTTTTTTACTGTGATTCTCATATGTTATCACAACCTTTAATTACAGTTAAACATTTTCTTTATTAATAAACATCAGCTTTATTGCAATTCTAATATGTAAACCATTGTTTTTTTCTCCCATTACTTAGTGGTAGTTGGGTTTAGAGGAGCTGGATAGGGGCTACATAGATTTGATATGATCATTTAAATGCTATTGTTGTTACCCCTGGATGCATGACATTTTTTCCCTTCTAATTATTATTATTATCATTATAATTGCTGTTGTTACTTCTGAATTAAATATAAATATGTATATTTTTTCGTTTATGTTGGACAGTGATGTTTTTTAGAGTTGTTATACCTGTCCACTGTACACTATGTTTTTGGTTTAAAATATAATGTAAAGTAAGTCAATGCTCAATTCTGGTTTAATTTTAAGTAGTGTCAATTATTGTGAAAAAAAAATCATGAGCAATGTTATGATAAAATTATATCAACTGTTAAGCATTATAAATAAATATTAAATAAGCAAATTTTGTGGCATTGTTTATTTTTTTATTTTTAAATTCTTATTCTTAAATCAGCAAACAATACTCTAAGAGGAACTAGTGTACTCTGGACAGTTTTTACAGTTTATCAAAGCATTTTGATGACTAAATGTACCTTGATATGATTGATATGATTCAAGTTCAACACAATACAACATTTACCATCATCAAAATACATTAAACCTTCCTCTTTTCTTAAATCATAACATAACATAAGCTGATGACTGATCACTGCATCATATAATTAACAACTTGAACCATCAATGTATGAATAAAACTCACTTAGACAGCCACATTTTTTTTCTATGCAAATATGCAAATGCTAATTTTATGTATTTTTTTTTTTATTATACCTGTATGTGATTACAGTCAAATCATATAAAACAGTGAAATCGCTCAGGAAATCTGTCCAGTCTTGCCTGCACCCGATGCGGTGACGTGTGATCACCACTGACAGATTTTTCACTCCTACTGGTTGTCGCTTGTGAAATTCGCTGGTCATTTGCATAAAGTTAAACACTACTTAAATTTTGTTGCTTGACTCGCATCATTTGACACCAACAGTCACTATCGCTGGTGTCACCAGATCTACTCTCTCTGCCCCAAAATTCCGATGCTGGCGTCTTTCCTCTTTCACTCTTTCACTCTTTTTTTTCTCCACCATAGTAGCTGTTGATTATATGTTTCCCGTGATGTGAGTTAATCATCCAGTAACATAAATGAGTGATTTACACCAATATGTGAGGCGGCTGCTGCACACTCAGCCCTGGTTGTCAAGTAAATGAGCACTCTTTACTGAATGGTTTGATGGATACGTGTAGCCCCAAGGTTTTTTTTCTTTCTTGCTTCTCGCTGCAAGGTGTTAAATTATTAAGCAGTGTCTCCTGTAGGGTTTTTCCCCTTGCATTTTAGCTGGTAGCTACTAGGAGGGTCTCTTCATATTTTTCTTTTTTGGTTTTATTCTCTGACCTATGTTGAAAACGAAAGTAAAAGTTTCATGCAACTTTGTTGCTTTCTCATAGGAAAGAGTTCTGTCTTTATTTAAAAATAAAATTAAAACATTTAACGGAGGGAAGCAGCCCATACATAGAAGGAATAATCGATCCTCAAGACATTGATGTCAACCCATTCAGCACCACCTCCATGGACAGCACCTGGTAACATTGCACGTAAGAAGGTATATCTTAAGCAGATTACTAAGGTATAGTTCATGGAACATGCCATAATAGGTATTCGATTCTTAGCATTTTAAACGATTACTGTCCGAGATCGGTGATTCATGATTATAAAATCATGTTTCAAGATTGATGCATACAGGTGCTGGTCATATAATTAGAATATCATCAAAAAGTTGATTTATTTCACTAATTCCATTCAAAAAGTGACACTTGTATATTATATTAATTCATTACACACAGACTGATATATTTCAAATGTTTTTTTTGTTTTTTTTTTTAATGTGATGATTATAAATGACAACTAAGGAAAATCCCAAATTCAGTTTCTCAGATGATTTGAATATTGTGAAAAGGTTCAATATTGAAGACAATTGGTGCCCCCGTCACAATCACTAGCTGGAGTGCTTGTGAGCTTCAGTAGAGGGCACTCCACTCAGGACTCACTCAGGACTCATTCAAACTCCATTTCCCATCCTGCCTCATTCCTGGGACTGATTGCACACACACACCTGCATCTGATTTCACACCTGCATCTGATTTCACACCTGCATCTGAATACACACCTGCAGCTAATACACACACACCCATATAAGCAGCACACTCACATCAACTCACTGTGAAGTTGTTTAGCCCCGTCTAGCATTTCAGAGCGTTTTTCCTGTGTTTGTTCTTCCCATGTCTGATTTTGGATAGTGTTACCGCCTTTTTCTCTGCCGCCTGCCCTGACCTCTGCTTGTGACTGTTATTGATTCTGGATTTCCTTGACAAACCTGACACTGTTTCTGATTTCTGCCTGTCTGACCACTCTTAAATAAATACTGCAATTGGATCCAAACGTCTCTGACTCCGCGTAACAGCCACACTGTTATCAGCTAATTAACTAAAAACACCTGCAAAGGGCTTTAAATGGTCTTTCAGTCTAGTTCTGTAGACTACACAATCATGGGGAAGACTGCTGACTTGACAGTTGTCCAAAAGACGACAATTGACACCTTGCACAAGGAGAGCAAGACGCAAAAGGTCATTGCACAAGAGACTGGCTGTTCACAGAGCTTTGTGTCCAAGCATATTAATAGAGAGGTGAAGGGAAGGAAAAGATGTGGTAGAATAAAGTGTATAAGCAATAGGCATAGCTGCACCCTGGAGAGGATTGTGAAACAAAACCCATTCAAAAATGTGGGGGAGATTCACAAAGAGTGGACCGCAGCTGGAGTCATTGCTTCAATTGGAGTCATTGAGTCATTGGAGTCCTTACACTCTAAAAAACACTGGGTTTAAAAAAAACCCAAACTGGGTTGTTTTTAACACAACTGCTGGGTAAATATAGGACAGAACCCATATGGGGTTAAACTAACCCAAGAAATTGGGTTATTAATTTTAAACCAGCAAATGGGTTGTTTTTTCTACCCAAAAATTGGTTAATTTGATTTCATAAATGGGTTATATTTTCAAAGGAATTTTTATTCCTTTTAACATTAAATATACCACATAATAAACAAACAGGACAACACTGTATTATCTTTATTTTTCTTTCAGAATATTACACTTTGTAATTACACTTTACCTCAACCAAAAATTCAAGAGATCATACAAAACTAAAAAAATAAAATTCCATTTATAAACAGCATTTAAAACAATTTCTTTCATTTTTATGGTTTGCCTCTGTAACTTTTCTAAACTTTAAATGTGTAGAAAAAAACATTTGAATTCATAAACTCCAAAGAACCACAAGGTTTAGTAATACATTTAACAAATAATTCATATTATTTTTAATCCATATGCTCATGAAATTCATGAACTCATTCATGAACTCAATTCATTGTTTTAAGTCTACATTATGGACCTGTTGTTTTAAGTCTACAAAATGAACACAAAAATAAATCTATGAAATACAACGTATTGGCAGTAAAAGATTTCTACATAAAAATGTAATTGATAATCATCAGTACGCATAAAGTAATACTCTTCCTCAAGCAATAAAACAGTTGTTTATACAAAAAAAAAACAGAACAAAAATCTCATGTGCAAATAAAACTTAAACTAAAATGCTACCTCGTGTTCTTGAACCACTGTTTGTTCAAAGAACCTCTTATAATCTACTTGCAAGAATGTAGTGCCCAGTGCAAAAATTTCACTGTTGGGGATTCACTTCCCTCCAACTCAAAAATATTATGAATAAACTCCCTAATATAGAAACAATGTTTCGGTTAGTTTACATCAAAAACATAAAACGATTTGAAACATACATTTACTGTCCCAATGAAGTGAAGTGAAAGTGATGTGACATTCAGCCAAGTATGGTGACCCATACTCAGAACTCACGCTCTGCATTTAACCCATCCGAAGTGCACACACACACAGCAGTGAACACACACACACACACACACACCCGGAGCAGTGGGCAGCCATTTATGCTGCGGCGCCCAGGGGCAGTGCCTTGCTCAAGGGCACCTAAGTCGTGGTATTGAAGGTGGAGAGAGAACTGTACATGCACTCCCCCCACCCACAATTCCTGCCGGCCCAGGACTCGAACACACAACCCTTAAATTGCGAGTCCAACTCTCTAACCATTAGGCCACGACTTCCCCTTAAACAATAGTGCTTTGTTCCAAAGCTTCTCCTGCGAGGATGACAAATGCCCGCGACGCAATGTGTCCATTTTCAAGTTACAGGACATAAGGGTAAGGTCTTGATGTTTCAGCCTGCTGGAGGTACTCCACCATATTTGTTCCAATCTAAAGGACAGATAATGCAAATGAATAAAGGTGAAACAGAATGGGAGTGTCAGGGGTGTGGGTATGGGTGGTGGGTTGGGGATTCATTCGAAACTGTTTATTCAATCAAGCAGTCTTTAGAAACAATAGGTCTTGTATAGCCAAGAGCTTTGGATGAGGCAAAATACCTGAAAATTATTACAGCTTGATCTGGCCCACTTTGACAGAGCCACTGACAGGGATGCAAAGCAAGTCAAAAGAGTTTTGGTAACACTTGAAATACTTTAATTTTACTTTAATTTAACACTTTTAATTTCTACATTTAATATTCTGCCCTACAAAAGCAAAAGACCTTAACTTGCTAGAGTGTGAAACTGAAAAAAAAGACTTTTTTTTATTTGTCTAGTAAAATTAATTATAGGTAGGACACTAGAAATTTGCCAGTAAGATGTTTGAGTAATGAAAATTATGTACAGAAAAAAAAATTGTGAGCTCAGACTTACTTATCCAAGATACATTATAAATTGAATTAAAAAAGTTCTTATGGAGCATATCTTGTCAACATGTTAATATATATAAGACTGGAATAACGATGTTGGACATTCAGCTTTGATCACAAATTTTTTTTTTTTTAATATATTCAAATAGCAAATATTAATTTATTGTAACATTATTTCACAACATTACTATTTTTCCTGTATTTGGATCAAATAAATGCCTTTGTAAGCAGAAGAGACTTAATTTAAAAACATTTAAAAAATCATACCGATCCCAAACTTTTGAATGGTAGTGTATTCAACCTGGTGAAGTCATTAAATGATTGAAGTAAATTTCTGTAAGTCGTACTTACAGGCTGAATGTCAATGAAAGCTTTTTTGCTTTCATCAATGCTGGGCCGTTTTTCTGTTTTTCTGCCAATTTTGTAGGGTGGAGGTGGAAGCAAAACAGGTAACAGCTTTAGTGCAAGATTTCCCTTTGCATCTGTAGGAAAATAATATTACATTCATCAACACTAGTAAAAACAGTAGCGAGTTGTCATTGAGAATATAAGGCCAGATTTACTAAACAGGTCAAATTAGCGTGAGTCCAAAATCCCATAAAAGTGTAGACTGAAGTGTAAAGTTGTGCTGTTGATCCACTGACAACATGCAAAAAAAAAACAAAAAAAAAAAAACACAGACACATAATGACCAACATATCCTACCAAGAGCAGCAGAAATTAAAAGCAATGTTATAACATCTTTGTCTGGCATTCTAAATAAATTAGATGAGAGGAGAAAATGCTGCATTTTCTAGCAGCAATTATTGATAAGCTCAAAAATGGGTTAAAATATATAAACTACCACAAATATGCAGTAATGTTAGTTGCAAAAAAAATGTGCCCAATTTTTCATCACTGCATTTCTTTAGTAATCCTAACAGTACTATGGTGCAAGCTATTAGTAAATCTGGCCCATAATATCAAAATATTGTAGAAACATTTTAACCTTCTGTCATTTCTTCAGCTGTACATGGAAGCTTTGCTTCTCGCTTCGCAAAAAGCAAGATCCTGTCAGTATACCAGCCATTTTTCGAACAGTTTTGGGGCTTCATCTTGATGTAAAATGTGAAAGTCCTGTGCAATCTAAAAGCAAAAATTACAAAAAAAAACTTCTCAAAAAAGACTTAATATAACTCATGTTACCATATGACAAAGACATTATGTTAACATACCATGCCTGAGGTAGTTAGCCGAGGAAACTCGTGGAGGACCTCAAACATATTTTTCAGATGTACTGTTCCACCTGGCTGATGGGCTGTGTGTTGTTTCTCAGCCATTGTTTAATTTCCTCAGCTCTCTCTTCAGATACGGTTGATTCTACTGGACAAAGAAATAATAATGCTGTTAATCAAATAGAGGCTTATGAACATTTTTTACATGTAAAAGGATTAGTTTCCATGAAAACAGAAATACTCTTCAGAGCTTTTCAACACTTTAACTAGTAAATCCTGGATGTTTCTAAACTCCATGCAAACTGATTCCTGAATTATACTGCTTATATATTTCACTTTGCTCATAATTTGCTCATAAGTCGTTCCAAACCAGTAAGACCTCCGTTCATCTTCGGAAGACAGTTTCACTGTCTCACAGGTTTGGAACAACATGAGGGTGACTTATTAATGACATAATTTTGATTATTGGGTGAAGTAACGTTAACCCCTTAACTAAACGGGTATAACCACAATAACGTTACCGGATCTTTTTAATAATAGTAACAGCTGTTTTTTATGGTTTATGGTAATTTTATTAAGATCAATGTATGGCAATCATTCAAATTAGATGAGATAAAAGTGTCACCTCCAGCGAAAGGCTGTGGATTTGCCACCACGGACAGTCAAGAGCGGGTCTGTGGGAAAAAAAACTATATATTTTAGGTCCATGAGTAATTGACACTTACCTGGATTTCAAATAATAATACATTTATTAAATGAATAAATGATTAGAAATGTATTTTTATTGTGAAAAAAAACGAAACACATCAGGCAGAAAAAAAAATAGGTAACATTATCTCTGGTGCTCGCAAATGCAGGATGCTTTATGATCTATCATATAACGTTTACTGATATTTTAAAATCAGAATGGCACATTTTTGCCAATCGGTAACGATTCAATGATAAAAAGACCAATACAAACCTTTATTTCACCAGAAAAAAAGGCTGAAGTCAGTTTGTTTTTAAAATAATTTCTGTAACGATCCAAAATATGCCCGCGACAGATGACCCAAAAATTGGGTTGTTTTGACTTAGCACTGCATGCAGTAAGATGGGGGATGGGCAAGGCAAGGAATGCACGTTTACATCACATTGATCTCGTGGCATTGAAATGAATTGACTTAATGGACTTTGAAGTAAATTATGTCAGTTAACAGTTAAGAAGAAACGTAAGACTTTGACAAAAGGGTCGTTTAAAACATAAAAACAGAAGAAAACGTATTTACTATCCAGCAGGCATTACCAGCAAACCAAAACGAGCGAATCTGGCGGTGCATTTAATGTCATGTAAACGTGACTGTTGTCGCACATTTCTTTGCCTTTTTATCGCTCGTTCGCTCATTATTATGTTATGTGTGTAAATATGTTTAAAAATACATGTCAAATGTATAAATATATTGATACGAACCTTATTTCTCCAAATATTACAGCGTGTGTGTGGCATCCACCTTCCACCTCGAATTCAGTCTGTCCGCGCTGCGCTGATCCTGCGCGGAGTTGATTTGACCCAATGAGCTGGGTTATTGTGTCCGAGTGGGGGAGGGGGTGCATTGATTCAGCTCTCAGTGAAAACGACCCAGAAAATAACCCAGCGGTTGGGTTACATAGAACTACCCAAAAACTGCCCAAGACTGAGAAAATAACCCAAAAAATTTACCCAAATGGCTCAACACATCACTTGGGTAGAAAAAATAACCCAGGATTTTTTAGTGTGTACCCTTCGTGTATGCAGCATTCTCGTCTCCCGAGATTTACCCTTTGTGTTACCAGCTTTCTCGTATTCTGAGTTTCTCCTTAGTCTTTTCGTCCTCCGAGTTCCCGTTTGTAATAATATTAACTCCATATTCATCGTGAAGAAGGAGGCGGGAACCGGCGGACAATCCAAATGAAACTTTAATAATCACAAAATAAACAAAACAGCGCATCAGCCCCTCACGGACGACTGATACACGAAAATAAAAGCAAACACAACTAAAAGCCCAGGCCTGGTCTTCTCTCGTCCTTCACTGTCTTCGCTCCAGTTTTATATCCTTCCATCTCCTACGTGGGACTCGAGACCGGCGGTGGGGTGCAGGTGTGACTGATTTCCCAATCATCCCACCGGCCTCACTCCTTGTTCCCACGTCCCTCGGCCCCGCCCCACTCGCCACATACCCCCATCGCCCGTCGCAGGCCGGGTGGTACCCTCGAGACTGCTCTCTACTCCCCCCTCCCCCTCCCTTTGGGGGGGGGGGGCGCTCACTGGGACCTGCGGGAACCTGGGGGTAGGACAGATGAGGTGAGAGAAAAGGTGATGGGAGGAGGAGCGACAGAGAAGAGAGAGACGAGAGAGGGCTGGCGGTGGCACTGGACCTGGTCTCTTTGTGTCTTTGGTTTTCCCTTGGGTTCAGGTGGAGCATCTGGCAGCTGCTCCGTGGAGGAAAGGGTAATGTCACGCTGTTTAGTCTCTGTTTCTCTGGGTGTCCACTAGTTGGCTCACTTCCCCTTAGGCACTTCACCGTAGGCACTAGAATTCCTCTAGTCTGGTCCTGTCTTCACAGTAATTGCACTCCTGTTAATTGCACCAGGTGCAGGCACTCTATTGTCATTAACCTCCCTATATATTCCAGTCTTTTCCTGTTGTTTGTATGGACTGCTTACCCTTCGTGTATGCAGCATTCTCATCTCCCGAGATTTACCCTTTGTGTTACCAGCTTTCTCGTATTCTGAGTTTCTCCTTAGTCTTCTTGTCCTCCGAGTTCCAGTTCCTTTCTTTTACAGTTCCCTCCTTTGTTTCCTTTGTTTGTTTTGTTTTGGACTGATTTTTTGGTTTTGATCCTGGCTTGTTTCGACCACGATTTGGATTATCCTAATAAATACATCTGCAAATGGAACGAGTGAATTGTTGCACCTCTACTAAATACTATATTCAGACATCATTTCCAGATGTCGAATCACATATCCTGCTGATTCCGGTCACATATGTGACTTCTGGAGATTTTAATAAAAACTGGGTGCAGGTCAGTCATTATTAGTCATTGTCCAGAGGCAGATATACATTTCAGATTTTTATTTCCATATATAAGGATGCAAGGAAATAGACATAGCACTGTGCCACTAATGGATGAGGTGAAATGCTGTAGGATGGAGTCATTGGGAAATACCTTGTCTTTCAGTGGGACCAGTCCTATGGATGAAGATATGGTGGGTGGGAGGCCAAGATAATTAGCATTAGCTGCTGTTAGAAGTCCCGGTTTCTATAGAAACAGACAGCATTCTGAGACGTGCTCTTAGGACTGTGCACGTTCACTGACTAGCCTGTGCACGTTCACTGACTAGCCTGAAAAATATGTTCCCTTTCAGTCGGTCATGTTCTACATTACATAAGAAAGAGACTGACGGATGGGATCTTGCCGATAGTACAATCACCTTCGAGTGGTTACAAAATGAGCCAATGGTAGACAGAGTACCTTGGTCTGTGGAATTTGCATCACGAGCTCCGCCTCGCAATGCAGGTATATAAGGAGCAGCATGAGCAAATCGCACTCAAGCTTTCACTTCGGAGCTGAGAACATCGCTTGCTGCTTTCACCAGAGTGTTTACAAGCGAGTCAGGAGGTGTTGGTGTGACGGCACGATTCAGCGGTTCATCTGGATTTCCTGCAATCTGCTCCCGCGTTCCCCTGAGCGCTTCAGTGCCACTGAAAGAGCTTTTTCTCTCACAAAAGAGTAACGGGTTGAATTTGCGTCTTTTAAAGACGCCATTTTGGCCGTGTGTTTCTGGGTGCAGTCGATATATCACTCCTTGTGACGGCCACAATAGCTGTGTCACATGTCTGGGCTTTCGGCAACCTGACACTGCGTTCATGGATGACTAATGTTTTCATTGCGGGGACATGATCATCTCTGTGTTAAGATCAAGCCTCGATTACCTTGAAGGTACAGATTCCAGGGTGATCTGAGGGTTACCGAGTGGGCTTCCCCGACGAGCCAGCCTCCTTGGGCCACACCGCCCTCACAAATGCTGCAGCCGGTAGAGTTTCTGGATGAGTTCCTTAACCCTCTCAGGCTCCTGACATCTCATTTGGGGCTCAGGGGGAAGACCTTATGTCGATCGTCGAATCACAAGGCGGGCTTGAGTCCTCGGGAGATGAGAATTCAGCTGCGTTGCCTCGAGATTGATCCCGAGCTGACAACAGTACTTTCCCGGGAAGCTGAGAGCATCAGGCTTGACTGGAATCCACCACCCTTCCTCTACCACTCGAGGCTGGATGATTGGTTGATGGGGGCTGATCGTGCTGACGCAGCACCCCCCACTGGTTCCTTTCTTTCCGGAAGTGCACCAGGAAGTGACCAGCTCATGGACGGCCCCTTTAACTGCCCGAAAATGTTCTGGTGCTTCCTCCGCATTCACTGCACTCTATGGCGGAGCGGCCAAGGGGTTTGCTGAGATTCCCCCACTGGAGTGTTCTGTTGCAATACAACTGTGTCCTCAGAGCTCCTCTGCATGGCATGGTGGTCCCAAGCTTCCCTCCAAGGCCTGTAAGTTGTCATCCACGCTGTGGCCAAGGTTTTCAAAGCTGCGGGTCAGACCGCTTCTGCCCTGCACACCATGGCCAACCTTCAAGTCTAACAGACCAAGCTGCTCAAAGAGCTGCACAGGGGCAGTGCTGAGCCAGGGGTTTTGCAGGAGGTGTGCACTGCTACGGACCTTGTTCTCCGGTCGATGAAGGTTACTGCGCGCTCCTTGGGTCAGGTGATGTCCACTTTGGTGGTCCAGCAGCTCAACCTATGGCTGACCATGGCAGAGATGGGGGAGTCTGATAGGACCAAACTCCGCAGTCTCCCAGGCTTGCCTCTTCTGTGATGCGGTAGAGAATTTTGCCCAGCAGTTCTCTGCCACCCAGAAGCAGTCTGAGGCCATCCTGCCCTGGCGGCCTGCTGCTGCTGCTGGCTCTGATCCTCAGGTTCCTGAGAGGGGCCAGGTGGTTCAATCCACCTCACCCTCAGCAAGTCCCCTCTTGGGACCTCGCAGTGGTTCTATAGGCACTGTAGAGGGCTCCCTTCGAACCCTTGCTCTCAGTAGAGCTAAAGTTTCTATCATTGAAAACTGCATTCCTGACGGCTTTGTCTTTGGTGAAGAGGGTCGGGGACCTGCAGGCATTTTCAGTTGACAAAGCTTGCCTTTTCGGGCCGGCCAACTCTCACACAACCTTGAGACCCCGGCCTGGGTACATGCCCAAAGTTCCCCCCATTCTTTTAGGGATCAGGCGGTGAACTTGCAAGCGCTGCCCCTGGAGGAGGCAGACCCAGCCCTGGCGCTGCTCTGTCCAGTACATGCGCTCTGCACTTATGTGGACAGAACTCAGTGCCTTAGGACCTCAGACTTTCTCAGACAAAGTTCTTTGTTTGATACGGAGGTCAACAGAAGCAGAGTTTATTCCACTGGACTCTCCAAGCAGAGTTTATTCCACTGGATAGTGGATGCTATTGTCCTGGCTTATCACGCTCAAGACCTGCCATGCACCCTAGGGGTGAGAAATCACTCAACTAGGAGTGTAGCTTCGTCCTGGGTGCTGGCAAACATCTGTAGAGCTGCGGGCTGGGCGAGACCTAACACAGATTTTATAATCTCTGTGTAGAGCCAGTGTCCTCCTGAGTACTTGGCCCAGTAAGGACCTGCTCGGTGTCAATACGCTTGCTGTGCCATTCCACTCCACGGACTGGATGTGTGCGCTATTCCCCTCAGATGAGTTCCTCAGTTCAGAACCCTGGGTTCCTCCAGCACTGTTGATGTCCAGCACTTGCATAAATTCCCTTTAGGTCAGCCCTGTGTGGGACTAGGTGCCTCCATGTGTTGTGATTCCCCTTTTTGGCCAATCTCACATGTGCATGTCCACAGTAAGTCTCTTCGTAGCATGTGTCTTTCCCTTGGCAAGCCCTTTGCCATCTCTGTCATTGAAACTTCCACCCTGCGGGCTGGGTACCTCAGACTTCATGTGTATCACCACCTTTGGTTGATACCTGCCTTTGTAAGTCCTCCTACGAGCAAGCAGTCTGCTAGCATACATCCAGCTGGAATTATGCTACCCAGTGTATTCTGTGTAAGCTATAGGCCATCACTCGTGCTGGCTTCATGACAGGGTGCTATCACTCACATTGGTAACTGGAAAACTGTCATGTGGCGTTTTGTAAGGGACCCCATTCGTCAGTCTCTTTCTGACGTAACGTCTCTGTTCCCTCCTTCAGGGAACCAGGGTTACATATGTGATCGAGAAATTTTTTAATGCTATTTGAGCAAAAGAAACAACGTTGATGACAGATTTCTTTGGTGTTTTAAAATATGAAATTTAATCGTAAGCTCAGTGAACAGTTTTGGAGAATTTGATGTTTCCACATTCAAAGAGATAGGAGCTGCACTTTCATGCCTAAGAGGCATTTCAAAGATGTCCACCGAGTGACATGACTTGCCTTAAAGGATACATATCATGCCCCTTTTTACAATATGTAAAATAAATCTCAGGTGTCCCCAGAATATGTTTGTGAAGTTTCATCTTAAAATATTCCACAAAAGATATATAATTATATAATTCTGAGTGGAAGCATAAACAGGCTGCTTTCATGCATGTCTCGTTAAAATGCAAATGAGCTGCTGCTCCCGACCCCTTTAACAGAATAGAGCTGCGCCATTACATTTCGTGCCTGCCAAAAAACATCTGTTTTGGTTCTGATTATCATGTTTGTCAAGCTAAAATTATCTACTTTAAATCATCTTAGTTTAAACTTCTGATATATGTTTTTTTAGTGCACACATCCGAAACACATGCACATACCATCTAGGTAAACTGATGGAAAAGAAATCACTTGATTTTTATTAGATCTGTGTGGCAGCAGCAGCGGAATATACAGTAAATAAACCAATAAATCCACTGCTCTCTTGACTCCTCTGAGGCTGGGACTCTAAATAGTGTTCTGTGGCACTTCGGTGCAGCCAAAGACAGTTAACATGTATTACTCAGACTTTCACCATGGCATTACAACTGCTACATCGTTGTCACTTCTAAAATCAAAATTAGAGTGCTGTGGTTGGAAACTTGCAGATTAAGGGGCAGTAATATTATAATGAGATCCTTTTACTGTGTCATGGGGGGATTAAAATCTGACGCACTTTTTTTCAAAAGCTTATAGTAAAAGTCTTACCAAAACAAAGTTAATGGTTTGTCTTTTTTCACACTTTCAGGGCTGGTAGATGCACTGGGGACCTAATTATAGCACATAAATAGGGAAAAAATCATATTTTCATGACATGTCTCATTTAAATGGACTTTGAAATTGGTTGTTCACTCATTATTGCAATGTAGGTTTAAATGGATGCACTCTATAATGCCCACTTAGGTTTCAGACACTACTGAAAATTGCAGCCCCCTCAAATAGTGCAACCAATGGAATTGGATATCTTAAGTGTCTTTGGCAGGCATGGAGCACAGGGAAAAGAGCACAGTGGACACCTTTCCAAGAGCATGAGATGAACCACAATAATGTTCAAGGCCAGCCAAAAACTGCTTGTGACTGCGATGAATGAAGGGAGCTGAACAGTGAGTTAAAGGATTGCTCCACCCCAAAATAAAAATTTGGACATTAATCACTTACCCCTATATCATATATATCTTAGGTACCTTAGCGTATGTTGCTTGCATTCAGCGGATGTTCTCCAAAATGGTGCCACATTGATACTGATCCCTTCAACAGACAGCTCAAGAGGGGTGTGTTGGTCACCGAGAAGCATAGTGAAGACATGAACACAATTTCTTGTGTGTCCTACAAAGAGAAGCAGACACATCATGAAGTATGCAACTCAAACTTAACCACTGCACATACTGTACATATCCACTGCACAATAAAAACAGAACAGGAAACAGTTTAACATATATGAAATATTTATCGTTGCCCTCCATCATGCACACTGTTGCTGGTAAACCTACTAGTAAGTCAAAAGCTTGCTAGTTTGCTAAAATATAAACATAGCCTAACTAAAGCAAAAAAATGGGTTGAATTAATGAATTTTACTCACTGCAATTTGTAATCAGTGACTCTAAAATATAATGGAGTATCTTACTTTTCTGTTGGAATAGTGTTTTGCATCCTCAAAATGAGGAGTGATGGGTTTTTGGGAAGCATCAATTGCTCCAGCACATGCTCCAATTCTATGGCTGATGCTGTGATCAAATCAGGCGATGGATTAAAAACGGGATAAATGGAAATGTGTTTCCCTCAATCCACCAAAACACATCATAATACCAGGTGTCATAATACTGTGTGCGCCTTCACATATAGGACCCTTAAGCTCAATGTATACTTTGGTTTTTACACAATGTTGAGTTATGGCCACAGAGTGAGTGACATAAAATAGACTAAAAAAGACTAAAAATAGAGATCATTTTACAAAAAAAAAAAAAAAATCTAAATGGCTTGCTCCAAATTGTCAACCCAACAACTGATATAATTATGACAAAAACAAAGTATATGAAAACAGTACTATAATAAAAGAGGATGAATGATTGTTATCAAATGAAGAGTGGAGCCGAAAGACTCAATCCCTCATAAAACTAGGGACTGGCATTTTTCAATAATATTGTATTTGAATATTTGCGTTGATAAATTATATATATATATTTGTTTATTTAAATAAGTATTAAAGAGAAAAACAGTATTTTTCAAAAATACATTTTTGTCACCATTTCTGAGCACGCTTATGATTAGGCATTATACATAACAATACTCTACAACAACATTACTTTATATCTCAAGGTTTTCTCTTAGTTAAAAATGTGTAAAAAACAAACAAAAAAAAAACACATACTGTATATAAAGAAAACAAAAGCATTCAAGCTCATGCAGATCAAATGGAAAAATAAAGCAGACCGTGCCAACTATATTAACATTATATTATTTATTATTTGCATTATTTAACTGAGATTTAAATTAAAACTAGTGAAGGGAAGTTTGGATCATTTTACCGACTCAGACTTTTGAGACTCGTTCAGCAAAATGAACAAATCTTTTTTTGAGTAATTTCGTTCATTTTAGCAAAATGTAATTTCACCTCACCTCTTGTCTGACACGTCTTCGGGTTTAAGTCATGCCTTAATCACGTGACAGTCCCATACGCTAAACCAATGCAATCTGAGCCAGAAAGAGAATTGATTAGTTCATCTTTCGGGCTTCCGGTCAAGTTTTTAATCGTTCCCTAGCAACCAAACGCCCATTATCTGATAACACTAAATTTACAACGCCCAAAAATGTGTCTAAGCCACTCTTAACTCAAGTCTCTCAGAAACAGACACATAATGCACATAAAAAGGGACTCTTCTCTAATTAATTCACAGAAAAACCTTTCCCCTTTGTGTTCGGGGAAAGGTTAATTTGCGGTATTGGATGGGTACGTCTCGCAATCAGAGGGAAAATTGTTTTAGCTGCGATGCACTCATTGGTGTTCGATAGGTACGTGTCGCTGACTGAAAGGAGAATTATTATTATTTTTTATTTTTTATTTTTTCATTGGGTCAATCGGGCATTAATCGGGTAAGCTTCACTGGTGGTCGGATGGAAAGGCCAAGATTGCTTAAGCGGGAAAGCTCTTGCAGCATCTGACAGGAGTTTAATACTCGGGATGTCATACGAGTAAGCTTTGCTGGTAGTTGAAACGAAGAAGGCAAAGGTTGGGTCAACTCTTGCCAGGGTTTCTAAAGGGTTTAATCAGGCAAATTTATGACTTCTTAAGAGCTTTTTATGACTATAAGGATTTGAATTTATGACCTACACGAATTACGATAAATAACTTCAGTCATTAAAATTGCTTTCAAAAGTCTTTTTTTATTATTGACTTTCATTGAAAGTAACAAGTTTTATTATTTAAAGAGTTATTCTATTATATCTTAAGATTAAGAAACTGAAGCCTTCCCCTTCTTTTTCTTGAGTATCAAGAACACAGGAAGACTTAACAATTGTAACATTGTAAATTAACAATTATTTTATGGCATTACTTTCCAAAATAACAAGTGTTATTGGTGTTTGCTCACAGTATTGAACACACATAGGCAGGGCCGTAGCTGGGGTTTGCGGGGCCCCGGTGGAGATTGTACCAGTGGGCCCTGTTTGAAATTGTTTAATTTGTATGTTCGTTCATTTTTATTTATTTTTGCTATTTACACAATGTTTACGTTTTTTTCAAGTTTGTAGGTGTCAGGTCAGGATCTATTTCACTAGTAGTTCACTGTATGAAGATTCTTTGGGTATAATATGTCACAGTTTGCTTATACTCACTTACATAAATGTATTAGTGTCCTGTACCTACTAGTAAAATATGTATATCGAAAATTATATCTGGAGTCTGGATAATTTTTGGTTTGACTGTGCATAAATTCTTGTTAAAACTACAAAGTAATGCAGTCAAGAGCAGTGAGTGATTTTTCTTTCATTTCCTTGGATTAACATTACAGCAGCTAGTAGCTAAATTAGGCGTGGTCACTTTAAGAGACGATGAACGCATCTTTTTCCTCAACTGTTTACTTTCACTCAAGAAATAACTGACAAATAACTGAAAAAAAAAGTTTTTTCGAGCATACTTTCCAAAGCGGGTATTTTTACATATTTTGCATGTATTAGTCGCACAAGATCAAAAAGAAGCAAATTCGGTGTACAAGCGTTTTGAGATGCCATCGAGCCATAGATCGTTAAAGGTACATTTTCCCATTGTGATAGCCAGGATGATTTCAATTAAGCTAAGCAGTGACTCAGTATGATACACTATGTTCGGAGTTTGCGCGGGTTTCTGTGAAAGTCCTTCTGACAATTCTGTATGCTGCCGCATGGACCTTGTAGTTCTGGAACGCGGTGATACCAGTGTGATAGCACCCAGATTCCTCATACAGAGCTACAACAGGCGAAACAAATGAATGCCATTGCCACTCAAGCGCATTTTGATGAAAGAACAAATTGGACTAGCATATCAATTTAAGACATGGCTAAATGTTTTTTATGACCTTGTATGGAAAATCCGGACGTTTTTAGGACTTTTTATGGCCTTAAATTCTTATTGTTAAATTTATGACTTTTTATGACTTTTTATGGCCCCGTGGAAACCCTGTCTTGCAGCGCCTGACAGGGAGTTGAAGAACAATTTGGTTGTCTACGAGGGTAGACGCTGTGAGGCTTACTTGGATAATTGTTTAGCAAATCCAATGAGCTGTTCCCTATAACGAGTCAGAAAATCTTGGTGCAGTCATTGAATTCGAAATTAAACGTACGAAAAATAAATTGAATTTCCAGTGCCAGTGTACCCCGAATAGGTGCCATGAATCAGCAATATGGTCATTGTCGAATCGTCATATTGTCAGCACGTGAGATCGATGGTACATATTGACGATATAATCATGGATGGGTGGAGTAAGAGAAAGATTCTTTATTCTTGTCATAGCTTACTATTTGCCATTTTAACCATGCAGGTGCACGAAAATAGAGCCTATGGAATCACCAATAATCTAAAAATATACTTTCAAACGTACTGATAGACAGCTAAAACAGCTAATTCATGTAGTTGGCACTACGGTCCTAAAAAGGCAACAGAAATTTTACTCACACTTGCTGTCCTGCGTTAATACACGAAGGCAGTTGCTATTTGGATGAATTTTTGAGTGATCATGCCAGTGAATGGTGAAATAGGTCCCTAAATAAATTGGTCCTGCCAAAATACTTGCATGAAACTTAAGTTAAAATTTAAAATTATGTTTATGTATTTAGCAGACACTTTATCCAAATCGCATTATTGCATTCAGGCTATCGATTTTTTAATTTTTTTTTACCTATCATGAAAATTAGGTCTGTATCATCTCAGTGAGGTTTAAACGTGCACGGTAAGGCAAATGTAATGTCTTTGCAGATTCTGGAAATAATACTTTGGCTTTGTGGTTAAGGTGCGTTCAAGTACTCCTGGGAAGTTAGTACGCACGAGGAGGGAAGTTGTGCTGACAACAGAATGTGCGTTCAAGTCACTTTTGTTGGAGCAAGATGGCGGAGTACTTTCTCTTAATTAATAACTCAAAAATACAGTTATGTTCTTAAACTCTTGTTCTAGAAAATGAAGAACAAAGAGATGTGCATTAGGTATACTTCGTTTTTTAATGTTTTAAATTAATTTATGAAGCCACTGCCAACTTTGTTACAAGTTGCATTGTTATATTATAATGTCATCATATTATGCATCGTCGATTATCTTACTTGCACTGTTAGTAGAAAAGCCTGAAAATACAGACACAGCCAAATACCTTTAAGTATTGTGTATTCCGCCATGTTAATCACTGACACGCCCCCAGCTCGTACAGATCGGGGATTAAAGAAAATCCCGAGCTCCCCACTGGTATTTACGATATCTATACGAGATGACTTTAAGGCATAAAAGTGGCATCGTCATCTGACGGAACTACGTCATAATGTCATTTGACAAACTTTAGCCACGAACCTGCTTTTAGCATCTTCGCCTGAAAATGTATTGGTTTACGGTGCACGGTCTGCGCCGCTAGAGGAAGCAGCCTCAAACTGCGCCTCGGCCGGAAAAGCCGCGGTGAAAGGCTGAGTCGCGGCGGGAAGTGAGAGAGGCTTGATGCGGTGAGAACTGGGGTGCGGCCCAGGCTGGTTGAATGCCTGCTGCTTTTGCAATCCAGCGCTCGAGGAGAGTTCGGTCTTGGGCGGCACGATCGCTGTGTCGAGCGAGGCAAGCTCGTAGCTTGCACGGCCTATTGGCCACGATGTGTGAGCAGCTGTCGCGATGACGCTTAATGGTGCTCAACAACCATGTTTGGCTGGGTAGGAATGGTCGCAGGTCCGGCAAAAGCAGCAGATCTGAAAAATCCCCGGTATAGCTCTCTTGGTAGGAAAATTGGGTCTGTGATAAGATGACAAACGGAGCGAACCAGCATGCTGATAAACCGTCAATGGATAGAGGTAAGTCAGCGATATTTATACTATGGGATTGATTACTTGATTATGGTCCACCTGTGTCAATTAGGCTATGTATCTGACGCACTCCTCCCAAATCTTGTTAATAAAACATTTAATATGAGTGTATCTGACCTCTGCGGGAGCATTTGGCAGCTCTTCTGTATGAAGGAGACGGATGCTCATCCTCCTGGCAGCCACTCTGCCACTTCCTCTTCCTGTGAGGCTGATCTGAGGACGCAGAAACGGCCAACTCTGAAGGCAGAGGTGCGATGTATCCAGGCAGCTCTTGGCTCAGCGCCTGGTTTGGGTTTGGCAGTGGTTCCTGAGCACCGTCACCAGAGCCACTTCTCTTAACCTCCTGATCATCCGTCTGAGAAACAGCAGCACTCCTGGATCTGGAGCGGCCCGAGTCTGCAATATTGGCAAGGTGTATTTGTCACTTCAAGCTGGAAAAGGTACTGTGCAGCAAATTGGAGAGGCAGAGGGGACTGGAGTTTCTTGGACTTTGAAGGGTTTCTGATATTGTGAGGGACTTTGGGGTTGTCTTTACCATTGATCTCAAATGGTCAGAGTTATTTTTTGACACCTTGACACCCCTCTCATCCTCAAGATCAGTGCCACGAAAGTGAAGGGACAGAAATTATTTTACCACCATAAACCATAAAGTTTACCAACTTTCCGCTGCTAACTACTCACATTTTGCTTCCACTCTTCGCCCGGTTTTGATAAGATGAATTAGCAAATTCGGTGTACAAGCGTTTTGAGATGCCTTTCTCTGCGTGAGCCCTGAACACCTGAACAACGTGGTACTGAATTGGGCTCTTTCACATCCTTTTGTTTGTTCAAAACTGCGATTAGTATTTGTTCGTTCTTGTACAGGAGGGACTGTCCGTGATACGCGGCTCTCTCTCCGCACCGAACACAGCGCGCGAGTAACCAGCTACTCTGTTCGGCTTTTCCGCGTCTTGTGTTTGGATGCTTGATACCGATTGTCAGCCACGGGCTTAAGCCAGCTACTAAACGCATCATCTTCGAGCCATAGATCGTTAAAGGTACATTTTCCCATTGTGATAGCCAGGATGATTTCAATTAATCTAAGCAGTGACTCAGTATGATATAGTATGTTCGGAGTTCGCGCGGGTTTCTGTGAAAGGCCTTTCCGACAAGTCTTTATGCTACCGCATGGACCTTGTAGTTCTGGAACGCTGTGATACCAGTGTGATCCAACCCAGATTCCTCATACAGAGCTACAACAGGCGAAACAAATGAATGCCATTGCCACTCAAGCGCATTTTGATGGAAGAACAAATTGGACTAGCATATCAATTTAAGACATGGCTAAATGTTTTTTATGACCTTGTATGGAAAATCCGGATGTTTTTAGGACTTTTTATGGCCTTAAATTCTTGGTGCAGTCATTGAATTTGAAATTAAACGTACGAAAAATAAATTGAATTTCCTGTGCCAGTGTACCCCGAATAGGTGCCATGAATCAGCAATATGGTCATTGTCGAATCGTCATATTGTCAGCACGTGAGATCGATGGTACATATCGACGATGTAATTGTGCATGGGTGGAGTAAGAGAAAGATTCTTTATTCTTGTCATAGTTTACTATTTGCCATTTTAACCATGCAGGTGCACGAAAATAGAGCCTATGGAATCGCCAATAATCTAAAAATATACTTTCAAACGTACTGATAAACTGGCATTAAATATAAAATACTATATTTAAAACAGCTAATTCATGTAGTTGGCACTATGGTCATCTCGCTTGTCCTGTGACAAATTTGCCGCATGGCCTACTTTTCAAATGGAAAAAGGTTTATTAAGTGAAACAATAATAAATTGGGGCCATTGGCCATACTTGCAAGCAAATGGGTTAATTGCAGTTATGTGCAATTCGCTTTCAAGTGGTTTATAAAGATATTTATTTGCCTGTTGTTCGTATTACGATCCTAAACAGGCAACAGAAATTTTACTCACACTTGCTGTCCAGCGTCAATACACGAGGGCAGTTGCTATTTGGATGAATTTGAGTGATCATGCCAGTGAATGGTGAAATAGGTCCCTAAATAAATTGGTCCTGCCAAAATACTTGCATGAAACTTAAGTTAAAATATAAAATTACATTTATGCATTTAGCCGACACTTTATCCAAATCGCATTATTGCATTCAGGCTATCTATTTTTATTTTTTTTTTACCCATCATGAAACTTCGGTCGGTATCATCTCAGTGAGGTTTAAACGTGCACGGTAAGGCAAATGTAATGGCTTTATGGTTAAGGGGGGGGTGGGGGGGTGGATCATAACCGGGTTGTAAGTGCTGCTTCAAAATGACAAAAGAAAAAACAGGATCAAGAGACAAAAAAAAGAGAGTAGGCAATTTATTGAAAACTGCATTTAAAGTCAAACAGGCTGTTCATCAGCTGATCAAAAATTTAAGACCATAGCCCAAAAATAAACTCACAACAGAACTAAAAGTGTCAAAAAAGGACTCAGTAGTGAGTAGCCCCACCATTCTTGTTGATCACTTCAAACACTCGTTTCGGCATGCTTGATGCGACTTTTTCCAGGAGGCTGGTGGGAACGTTGCTCCATGTGGTGAAGATGGCTTCACGAAGGGCATCCACGGTCTGGAACTGACATCCGTTTTTGTAAACTTCCCTTGCCATCCATCCCCAAATGTTCTCAATGGGATTTAGATCAGGGGAACACGCAGGATGGTCCAAAAGAGCAACGTTATTCTCCTGGAAGATGTCCTTTGTCAGGCGGGCGTTGTGAATTGCAGCGTTGTCCTGTTGAAAGACCCAGTCATTACCGCACAGACGGGGGCCCTCAGTCAAGAGGGATGCCCGCTGCAACAGATCCACATAGCCAGTCGCCATTTGACGCCCCTGCACAACCTGAAGCTCCATTTTCCCATTGAAGGAAAAAGCACCCCAGATCATGATGGAGCCTCCTCCACTGTGCCACGTAGAAAACATCTCAGGTGGGATCTCCTTGTCATGCCAGTAACGTTGGAAGCCATCAGGAGCATCCAGGTTAAATTTTTTCTCGTCAGAGAATAAAACTTTCTTCCACCTTTCAATGTCCCATGTTTGGTGCTCCCTTGCAAATTCCAAACGGGCAAGTTTGTGTCGTGGGAGGAGACGTGGCCTTTGAAGACGTTTTTTGTTCTTGAAGCCCTTCTCTAGCAGATGACGTCTTATGGTTATTGGGCTGCAGTCAGCATCAGTAAGGGCCTTAATTTGGGTCGAGGATCGACCTGTGTCTTCACGGACAACCCGTCGGATCTTGCGGCTCAGTGCAGGTGAAATCTTTTTGGGTCTACCACTTGACTTTTTTGTCCCATAACTCTCAGGATTTTTTAAGAAATATAAAATGACTGTCTTACAGCGTCCAACCTCGGCAGAGATGGCGCGTTGTGTGAGACCTTGCTTGTGCAGCTCAACAATCCTGCCACGTTCAAAAAGAGAAAGCCTTTTTGCCTTTGCCATCAGGAGATCTTGACAGTATGACTGCTTGAAGAACAATGACATGAAAGCCATATTTTTGTGCAGATTTGACCTTTTTATGGCTATGGTCTTAAACTTTTGATCAGCTGATGAACAGCCTGTTTGACTTTAAATGCAGTTTTCAATAAATTGCCTACTCTCTATTTTTTATCTCTTGCTCCTGTTTCTTCTTTTGTCATTTTGAAGCAGCACTTACAACCCAGTTATGATCCACTAGTGCGCAATGTGTAAAATTTGCAAGCATCCCCTGGTCTTAAGATTTTGTTCAGGAGTGTATTTATGATCCAGAATCATATCCCGAGGCTGAAATTGAACAAGAGCAGCGGCAGCAACGACTAAAGCAGGACGTCTCTATGTGGTATGTACTGAAACTGTATATATTTGCTCAGCGGTTTTGGAAAATGACTAAGTTCCACTATGTCGCCTTTTTTTTTTTTTTTTTTTTTTAAGGTGTACATTCAGAAAGTGCAGTTTTATGCCAACGTCGCATGTTGTTTAATTGATGTGCTTACGCGCCGATAACTAAGTTAACAACACAGATATTTGAAGCAGTTTTACTCACCGCCTGCGGTTCCAACACACGATCGTGACCCTTTTTCATTGGGACTGCATTATCCTTAAGAAATAAACGATATGCAAATCCAGCGTCAAACTGGGCCTTGTTTGTAAAACAAGCATCTTCGAAATGCAGGGAACAAACACAAACACTTGCACAACTCCGTTGATGCTCTGTAAAAATAAACTCCATCCACTGGTCGTTAATGCTGTTTTTTTTTTTTTGGTAATCGGTGCAAGGTTGTCTTGCCCTGGCAACCAAAAACACACTTCTTTTGTGACATTTCGCTCTCGCTCTGATCAGTGAATGTCTGTGATCTGCTCTACGGGAGCGCACGCTCTTCCGGCAGAAGTGCCCTTAGGACCCATATAAGGAAATTCCACTCCATCTAACGTCACACAGACCCATACTCGAAAAAAACTTTCCGAAACTTGTGACAAACCGGAAGGAGTATTTTTGGAACAAAAATACTCCTTCAAACGTACAACTTAAGTTTTGAAACTTTGTCCATGTTTAGCATGGGAATCCAACTCTTTAACAGTGTAAAAAACTCAGTATGCATGAAATAGCATTTCACCCCCCCTTTAAGGTGCGTTCAAGTCCTCCTGGGAAGTTAGTACACACGAGGGGGGAAGTCGTGCTGACGACAGAATGTGCGTT
Source organism: Carassius gibelio (assembly GCF_023724105.1). Taxonomy (NCBI): domain Eukaryota; kingdom Metazoa; phylum Chordata; class Actinopteri; order Cypriniformes; family Cyprinidae; genus Carassius; species Carassius gibelio. The sequence continues at coordinate 4,645,126 of NC_068404.1, read as the reverse complement.
CAAGTCACTTTTGTCGGAGCAAAATGGTGGAGTACTTTCTCTTAATTAATAACACAAAAATACAGTTATGTTCTTAAACTCTTGTTCTAGAAAATGAAGAACAAAGAGATGTGCATTAGGTATATTTCATTTTTTAATGTTTTAAATTAATTTACGAAGCCACTGCCAACTTTGTTACAAGTTGCATTGTTATATTATAATGCCATCATATTATGCATCGTCGATTAACTTACTGCGCTGTTAGTAGAAAAGCCTGAAAATACAGACACAGCTAAATACCTTTAAGTATTGTGTCGAGCGAGGCAAGCTCGGAGCTTGCACGGCCTATTGGCCACGACGTGTGGCTTGGCGAGAAGAGCAGCTTCTCGCCATTAAGATGACGCTTAATGTTGCTCAACAACCATGTTTGGCTGGGTAGGAATGGTTGCGGGTCCGGCAACAGCAGCAGATCTGAAAAATCCCCGGTATAGCTCTCTTCGTTGGTAGGAAAATTGGGTCTGTGATAAGATGACAGACGGAGAGAACCAGCATGATAAACTGTCAATGGATAGAGGTAAGTCAGCGATATTTATACTATGGGATTGATTACTTGATTATGGTCCACCTGTGTCAATTAGGCTAAGTATCTGACGCACTCCTCCCAAATCTTGTTAATAAAACATTTAATATGAGTGTATCTGACCTCTGCAGGAGCGTTTGGCAGCTCTTCTGTATGAAGGAGACGGATGCTCATCCTCCTGGCAGCCACTCTGCCACTTCCTCTTCCTGTGAGGCTGATCTGTGGACACAGAAACGGCCAACTCTGAAGGCAGAGGTGCGATGTATCCAGGCAGCTCTTGGCTCAGCGGCTGGTTTGGGTTTGGCAGTGGTTCCTGAGCACCGTCACCAGAGCCACTTCTCTTAACCTCCTGATCATCCGTCTGAGAAACAGCAGCACTCCTGGATCTGGAGCGGCCCGAGTCTGCAATATTGGCAAGGTGTATTTGTCACTTCAAGCTGGAAAAGGTACTGTGCAGCAAATTGGAGAGGCAGAGGGGACTGGAGTTTCTTGGACTTTGAAGGGTTTCTGGATATTGTGAGGGACTTTGGGGTTGTCTTTACCATTGATCTCAAATGGTCAGTGTTATTTTTTGACACCTTGGCACCCCTCTCATCCTCAAGATCAGTGCCATGAAAGTGAAGGGACAGAAATAATTTTACCACCATAAACCATAAAGTTTACCACCTTTCCGCTGCTAACTACTCACATTTTGCTTCCACTCTTACCCCGGTTTTGATAAGATGAATTAATTGTTTTTACAACAAAAAATAAATAAATAAATAAAAATATTTGACGAGGGGTCTGGAAACAAAACACAGAACTTATAACATTCTGTCTGACAGTAGAACATGGTTTTACACTTTGCATGCAGCTTTTTTTAGAATGGGTTGTCTAAATATATTTGTCAAATGAGTACATATATATGTAATAGAAATATTACAATAGTTACTGACATTATGTTGTTCATTTACAATAATATAGGTTATTGAAATTATAATAATTATTATGGCTTGTTTTCATTAAATTTCTTTGGGTTTTTATCCCCTTGGTCTTGAAAGAACGTTGTGTTGTTTTACTGTGTACTTTACCATATGTATACGTTTCATATGACAATAAAATTTTGAAAAAGGTTTTGTGCAGGTTTTTATATTTGGAAAAATCATATTTTCCTTTTTCAAATTTTCATTCCAAAAAAGAAAAAGAAAAAGAAAAAAAAATGCTTTGTGAGTGTACAGTAGCTTATGTACAGTAATGGGCAAATAAATATTTATTAATTAATTTATTATTCATTTAATTATTTATTTATGTAATCAATTTAAATAGGTATATTATAGATATAAATACATTAAGCAATACAAATAGGTTAAATTTAAATTAAATCTGTGGACGGATGTAAAAAAAAAAAACAATGTAGAAAGAAAAAAAAACGTGCAAGGAAAATCGAGCACAAACTCATAAGAGTTTATTCATTCATTTGTTTTGATAGTTGTGCCTTTTTCAATGTTCATATGGATCCTGTTATTTACCACCAAATATTTTCTTACAATTCCCATGGGACATACCCTGAAGGATTTACCAAGACCGAGAAGAACACTTTTGGAAAACAAACCCACACTTTCATGATCGAAGGTATTGTTTTATTTAAAAATCAACATTTTAAATATTAATTGACCTGTTGTTATTATTATTATTATTATTATTACTATTATCTTTTTTAAATACATAAATAAAATAACTTCATTTAATGGTTAAATGGTTCAGTTACACCTAGGTTGTTCGCGATTAGACCTGACCGGTCATTGCAATCAATAAATATAACTTTAGACATAGGCTAAATGTGTTGAATAAAATCTATATGACGTTAGTCCTATCGACTGCAATGTTGAGCAAACAAACACGGAATCAACGGGGTTAGAATATGGGGAATATGTCACTAAAATGTATTTATGTCGATGTCAATGATAAACTCTGGACATTTACGTTACACTCGATATGGATTGCATATAACTAAAAAGCCTGCATGTTCTCTGTTTCAAAGCGAATGAGTCGTCTGTCTCTCTGCAAGAAAATAACTATCCACACGAATACCAGAACAGTAGCCTACTGAGTCAATTTGTTCTTTTTCTTTTTCTTTTTTTTTTTGGAGTTTTTTTGAAAAGCTTACGTCTAAAATAAAAACTTAGTTTAAACGTTATAAACCACTATACAAACCAACAGCAACAAGGTTAATTACACACACCTTGACCATTTGCTTCGCACACTGCCTGCTCTCAGGAAGCACCGTGAATATATAATTTTACAGCGCCGAATTCACCAGCATCCTGGTTATTATAGTTTTTTTAATTCTTTTTTTTTACATAGATGGTCAATTTTTCAACAAATAAAGGCAAAGGTTGTTAATGAACCAGAGGATGCCAATGCCATTTTTAAAGAGTTTCATGTAAGCAGCATCGGAGCTCACTGTGGTCAGAACAAGACAAGAGATGCCATTTCCAGAAGGTTTTACTGGCCTGGGATGTCACAGTACATTGACCGACGGGTAATAACACATTTGCTGATTAAATTGACATCTATGTTAATTAATAGGGATGCACGATAATATCGGCACAATATCGGTATCGGCCGATAAAAGCTTAAAATGACCATTATCGGTATCGGCCGATATGAATATTTCTGCCGATGAGCCAAACCGATATTGTCCAAGTGAAATAATTGACCTGTTTTTCAGATGTGAATGTCTGTCTACATTTGTAAAATAATAAATTTATGGTAGAATCAGTACAGAAGAGATACATGGATTTCTCTTCAGTAAAATTAAAGTTTAAATATATCAGTATATATTTGTATATATATCGATATCGGTATCGGCATCGGACAAAATTATTTTGAAAATATCGGCATATCGAATATCGGCCAAAATCCAATATCGTGCATCCCTATTAATTAACAAAATATTTATTTGACTTATGTGTTTTAAGATTAGTTTAATAGTAACTTTATAAGCAACTTCATTTTTTATCATGTCAAATTCAACAAAACAAAGTTTGTAAGAGCCTTTAATGCTTCTGTCTGTTGTCTGTCAGTTGCCGCAAGGTGGCTCAGTGTGAACAGTGCCAGGCCAGTAAATCTTGTCTGAAACAGGGGACTGACTTCACACCAATAGAGGTATGAATTATTTTATATAAAATATAGGGAAACAAACGGGGAAATATGCCTACATAAACACAGTGAAGAACAAAACAGGTATGATAACAGTAACTAATGAATGGTAACAAATGAGAACAGAAAAATAGGAAATCAAAGAAAAAAAAAAGTCATAAGGTTAAATTTTTTTTAATTTGTACATCATCTGAAAGGTAAGACAATATTTGGCCAATGAAAAAAAAATTGAAAATCTGAACCCATACAATGTATTTGTCGCTACTGCGACAAATATACCCGTGCTACTCAAGACCGGTTTTGTGGTCCAGGGTCACATATGAAGGCATAGTAGAAAATAGAAAACAAGAAGAAAAAGAACAATTACAATAACGTTTTTGTTGTTGTTGTTGTTTTTGTTGTTTTTAATTCATCTAGGTTAAACAGCCCTTTGAGCTTTTAAGCATGGACCTCATTGGTAAACTGGCAAAAACAGATGACGGTTACCAGTACATCTGCGTCATCATTGATTATCTCACAAAGTGGCCACAAGCTTATCCACTGAGGTCTAAATGTCCCAAAGAGGTGACTGAGTGCTTAATTAAATTTGTGCATCAGTTTGAAGCACCAAAGAGGGTCCTGACTGACCAGGGGAAAGAATTTGTTAATGTAAGTATAATGTAATACTGTAAGTATTTATGTGACGTGTCCATAAAACATTACTTTTTTTTGTGTGTGTGTGTGTTTTTCTTATTCTAATGTTGGAGATTGTAACTGTAAGAACAATTACCATGTGTTTACCCCTGTAAAAGTCACTAAACAATTTTTTTATTTATTATTATTATTATTATTATTATTATTATTATTATAGCTGAATCGACATGTGTGCACAATGCTTAACATAAAGTGATCCTTATGTGCACGCTACCATCATCAAACGAATGGGCTAGTGGAAACAATGAATGCAACAATTCAAAGGTGCCTTTTTATATATCCTTCTCAATTGGTTCACATTAGGCAGATAGCTTCAGGCAAAGTTTTCCCCAAAAAACATTGTAATTCAGATTACTCGAATTATTTGTGGTGGTATGGCTGAAAATTTGCAGTAATTAACTGTTAAAACCTTTGTTTGCCTTTTTGCCATTTTTTAATGAACTTAGAGGAAAAGTATAATATCTCTGGCAGAAAAAAAAAATCCCGGTCCAGGGGACCCACTGCACATGTTTTCTCTTATATCTGACACAGATATGATTTGGGAGCCTAATGACCTGGTTATCTGTATCAGGTTTGTTAATTAGAGAGACATTCAAATACAAACATGCATAGCTGTGGGTCCCAAGAAATAGGTTTAAAAACATCTGCATTCCATCATGAACAAAAACTAATTAACCAGTTCTGCATGAACTTAACATCTCACCACACTGCTTCATCTCTGTTTCTGATTTAAAGTGATCATAAAAACATGCTAGATCCAATGAGCCATAACTGACAAAAATAGCATATTTTTTCCTTCTCCACCTGTCCATCCTCCCTCTCCGGTCAGCTCCACAGCAACTTTTAAAGAGGGAAGTGCTTCTATCATTATTATACTCTGCAGCTCATTCCATAACCAGTGAGCATAGGAAGAGAAGGCAGTTTTACCAAGCTCTGAACATACTCTAGGAACCTTTAAAAGCAATTTAACTCTAGATCTAGTGCTATAAGTACAGGTGTAATACGATAAAAGACGTATAATATAAATTGTTAGTTTTCCTAACAATGCCTTAGCAATAAACATCAACATGTGTATTTTTCTCCTTTGAAACAAAGAAGTCCAACCCACCAATTCGTACAAGGTACAATGATGAGTGCGTGAAGAGGCACTCGTCACAAAGCGCAAGGCAGCATGGTATACACAATCTAACTTTTTTAGAGAAGTTGAACTTGCATGCATATAAATCACATCACCGTAATCTAATACGGAGAGGAAACAACTTTGAATAATTCTCTTTCTTGCTTCTAAAGGAAAACATTTCTTTGAACAAAAGAGGAAACCCAGTTTTGGTTTAAGCTTTTTCAAAAGATTTTCAATATGTACATTAAAACCTAATTTTTCATCTAGCCATCTGCCTAAGTATTTATAACAATTTACTCTTTCTATACAGTCCCCTTCTACAGTTAAAATAAGCAATCTGTTTTAATGGAACCACGGGTGAAAAGCATATATATATTTTTTTTTTTTTTTTGTGTGTGTGTGTGTTTAAAACCAGTTTCAAATTTGACAGTGACAGTTGCAAAGACTGAAAAGAATCTTGCAGAAACTCCATGGCTTGGTTCAAAGAATGTGCTATTGTGTAAATGATTGTGTCATCAGCATATAGATGAATTCTAGCTGGGGTTATCCCACAACCTATGTCATTTATATAAAATTGGTGCTAAAACAGAACCCTGTGGAACACCTTTTTTTAATTGTTTGTTCTGCAGATATAAAATTTTCCACTGAGACACATTGAGTTCTTTCGAATAAGTAATTATTAAACCAATATATAGCTTTTTCACTAAAACCCACACAACTAAGTCTCTGCAACAGTAGTTTATGATCTACAGAATCAAATGCTTTGGAGAGATCTACAAATAAAGCTGCACAGTGCTTTTTACTATCCAAACATTTAATAATATCATTAGTGACCAGTATGGCTGCAGTTATAGTACTGTGACCTGATCTAAAGCCTGATTGAAATTCATTTTTTTAATTTTATTTTCAGTTATAAACTGTTTTACTTGATCATTTATAAAAGATTCAAATACTTTTGCCATCACTGACAACCTTGAAATCAGACGGTAATTATTCATCTCAGTTGGATCACCGCCTTTTAACAAAGGTAGAATCATAGCTGATTTCCATGCACGAGGAATAACATTTGATTTTAAACTTAAATTCTAAATTGAAGTGATGGGCTCTGTTATCTGCAGCAATTTTTAAAAAGTAAGGCTCTATTTTATCAGCCCCTGCTGATTTTTTACAATCCAAGTTAGATAAGGCTTTATAAACTTGTTTAGCTAAAATAGGAGTAAAAGTGAACAGCTGAGAACAACACGAAGCATTTGCAACATTGCCTTCTACATTACAAGTTCCTTTAAATTACGAAAGTCTGTAATTAAGTCAGCAGTGATAAAATGGTTGTTAAAAGCTTTTACAATATTTTCTTTGTCCTGTATTACACTCTCATTTATTTTTAAACAGTCCGGCAGACTGGTGGAGTTTTTTTTACCACCAATTGATTGGGTCAATTTACAGAAATTAGTCAGATTGTTTAAATTTTCATTCATCATATTTATATAATAATCACATTTAGATTTTTATTTTACCAATTTTGTACAGTTATTTCTTATTGTCCTATAATTAACCCAATCCATATTATTATTATTATTTTATCATCATTAAACCAGGGATTATCTCTACTTCTTACTCTAAACCTTTTAAAAGCTGCACGTTTATCACATATAGTCAAAAAAGTACATTTAAAATACTCCCATGCTATATCAACATCGGGTATCTGTGAAACAACATATAAATCACTATTATAAATATCTTGCAGAAAGGCTTGATCATTAAATGTTTAAATTGTCGTTTTAAAATAAAACGTGGTTTACTCTTTGGAATCCTACAATTCCTTACACATACTTTTGCACAATGATCACTTACATCATTACAAAAAACTCCAACCACAGAGAATCTATGAGGAGGATTGGTTAAAATGACATCAAGCAGCGTGGATTTAACTAGATCTTTATGATTTAGCCGGGTGGGTAAATTTATCAATTGATCCAAACAAAGAGAGTCGCAAATACCCTTCAGTGGGTCAGACATTTGGGGTAACCAATCCCAGTTTAAATCCCCGAGTAAAATAAGCTCTGATTTAGTCCAGTTATGATTTAGTCCAGTTATGGAGAAGGTCCGTAAGTAATAGCTTACTGGGTATAATTAATGACTGCCATCATTGGACTTTGACTGTATTTTTTCTCATGATTGCATTGATATTTTTATGCAGTTATGTTTCTAAAACATTTATGCTGTTTCTCAATGAGATACTACATACTGTATAAGCACTGCTTACATTTCAACCAGTTGTGGGTAGGGTATTTCATGTCTTTGCTATTTTGAAGTGAGTTCTAATATATCAACAATGGCAATTTAAGGTCATGTTTCCTCAAGAGAGGAGGGTTCTCTACCTTGATCCATTGGGGGAGAGCCAAAGAAACATAAAAAGATGCCAGGATGTGACAAGGTAATCCAGCCTTATTAGAAACATACATGAAATGGGTTTATAATCCAATATGTGAAATTTGAAAAAATAAAATGTATGATGTTCCTTTGTATGGTTTTCCTTCCTTTTACAGACACCAGGGGGTTAAAATATCTCGATGGATGTGTGACACACTGCCACACCCCCAACAAAGAGATGGCAATTCCTGTGAGGCCTTTGTCCTGAAGCTAACTAAAGACATCAGAGTGCATTAAATACAGGATCAGAGTTTATATAATGCTGACAAAGCACAAATAGTTACAATGTTCCTTATGTATACTGTTTACTAGGGCTGGGTACTGTGACAAATTTGGCGATTAGATTTGATTCACATTCATAGGTTTCAATTGAATTTGATTTTCACTAGATTCAATAAAGTTATCAATATTTCATTATAAATGTTAGTTTTGCAGACATGGAATTCATATTTATAACTGCTGATAACTGAAACCATCCTACCCATCTATATTAATGAAATACACTTTTAAATTAACATTTGAAAAGATCACAAGTTCATAACTATTATACATTACCATAATACCATTAACAAATTGCATGTATATAGTTTGCAGAATGCATTCTTAATGAGGAGCGTATCAAATTCTCCACAATCCCAAATGGAGTAAAAGCTCTCAGGATGGCAATAGCCACCAACCTAATAAAAAACACAGGTAAGAAATCTGGAATTGCAATCTTTCTATTATTAGATATTAATGATTAGCATGTAAACTTAACATATTTGCAACTGTAAAATGACTGTTGACTAGATGACCTTAAGGACCTCTGCTACTTCTATGGGGAAACAGAAAATGACACAGACTGGGTAAGTAAACCTTTCTTTTTTTCTTTTATATAACTGATTTTTTGATTGCATTGCTGTATTGTATTTTATGTTAACGTGTGTATTTCTATATATTTAGATCAGCTGTGATGTCTGCTTAAGGTGGTTTCACTGCAGCTGCATTCAGAAGTCAATAAAGGCAAAGACCTTCATCTGCCAGGCATGCAGCACATAAAAATTGGGCAGAAAAAAGTGCTGGACTGTAAATAGTTCGTTTCAGTGTAGAAACAATTTAGTATAGATACAACACACTTATTTGTTCTGTATAATTATTGTAGTTATAATTTTTTGTATAGATCTTTTTTTTCTCTTTGTAAATTCTTAAAGGGACTGTTCACCCAAAAATGAAATTTGTCTTCATTTACTCTCCCTCATCACTAACCCACTGCAGACAAGCTGTAGTTCATAGGAGGCACCTGCACTGCTCCACATTTCAAGTGGAAATGAATGACACCATAAAGCAGCATAGTCGTATTCAGCCCTTACTTATCTGAGGAAGTAAGAAGAGGAAATGAGAAGAGTGGTGATCTATAAAATAGGTCACAGCAATAAGTGTAATGAGGAAAATTATGTCATTGTATTGCAAAATAATTTTTCAGATTAGAAAAAGACAAGACAAATTTGGTGTTATCGAAAATAACCAATAAAACACATGACTTAAAAAAAAAACAATAAATCCGCTGAATAAATTACATATTTACAATAAAATATTCAGTTATTGATAATGAATGCTATACTAATATAATTAATAATAATAATAATAATAATAATTTGCTAATTTACTTGTCATAGTGCAACATTTACAAAAGATATCATTCTCATTAATATTTCTGAATTATTTATTATTCTTATTCTTATTTATTTAGATTAATATTTTAATAAACAATTACAAACAAAGCAGAATCTCATTAAATTGTGTGTTCTACACAGTAGGCTATAGAACTGAATAATTCAAAAATAAGAGACCACTTGGAAATTCTCGGTTTCTCTAAATTTACAATTTATACTATAGTTAGTGTTTGAGTAAAACGCAATTTATGTATAATAAAAATAAAATAGTGTGTAAAAATAAAAAAAGAAAGACATTTCTACTAATCTTAAGAATATAACTGCTGTCATTTAAAGCTTTAAATACCATTTTGTAATAAATCAATGTAAGAAACTATCAATGCAAGAAATATATATATAGGAAATTCTCAGTTTCTCTGAATTTTTTATTTATCCTGTAGTTATGTGTTAACTACAGGGGAGATTTCTTTTAAAACTTAATAAAAATTTAAAATATGGTAATTTAAAGCAGAAATTACAATTTATCAAAATAACAAAATAGTTGCCATGTTTTCAGACATGTGTATATTAACTTTGAGACCACACAATTAAATCAATAGTTGGTGAAATAACCCAGACTTTGAATTGAATCATTTGTTCTTTTGACCAATTTTTATTTTCAGGCATGGCTTGTAATAAAATAAAATAAAATAAAAAGGAACATGAACATGTCACATTGAGAGAGAGCCTCACTTGGACAAGCAGAGAACCATGCCTAAGACAGCCCACCAACAACTCTCTTTTGCTCCTTCTCCAGCTTGAAGGGACAAATACCTTGTTAAAGGGGGGGTGAAATGCTCATTTTCACTCAATCTCCTGTTAATCTTGAGTACCTATAGAGTAGTACTGCATCCTTCATAACTCCAAAAAGTCTTTAGTTTTATTATATTCATAAGAGAAAGATAGTCTGTACCGATTTTTCCCGGAAAAGCACGACCGACTGGAGGCGTGACGTGTGGGCGGAGCTAAAGAATCACGAGCGCGAATAGGCTTTTGAGTTGAGAGCATTTGGAAGCTGTGACTTTATGGTGAGGACAAAACCATCATCCAAAACAAACCATGGCTAACAGTCAGATTCAGCCGTTTATTTATGATCCAGAATCAGATCCCGAGGCTGAAACTGAATGAGAGCAGCAGCAGCAACGACTCGCTCCGAGCGGGGCTCACACACTTCTTTTGTGACATTTCGCGACGCTCTCGCTCTGATCAGTGAACGTCTGTTGTGCTCTCAGTGCTCTGCTATACGATAGCGCGCGCTCTTCCGGCAGAAGTGCCTCAGGACCCATATAAGGAAATTCCGCTCCATCTAACGTCACACAGAGCCAAACTCGAAAAAACTTTCCGAAAATTGTGAAAAACCGGAAGGAGTATTTTTGGAACAGAAATACTCCTTCAAACGTACAACTTAATTTGTGAAACCTTGTCCATGTTTAGCATGGGAATCCAACTCTTTAACAGTGTAAAAAAACTCAGTATGCATGAAATAGTATTTCACCCCCCCCCCCCCCCTTTAAATGTAACAGCAAAGCTAAAAAAATTAAGCAAAAGAAGAATGAACTCAGTTAACTCTTGCACGGTTTTGTGTGCTCACTACAAAAACTCTGCTGCGCCTCACAGTGTGAACGCAAAATAGAGTCAATTTTGCATCTTATGGAGCTTAAACGGACACATGCACAGAATATAATGTCAAAATAGTTGTGTTGACCAGTATCCCTGAAAAGAGTTGTTATGTATCACATGAACAGAGAGCCTTAAGAGCCTCAATTGGACAAAAAAAGAGCAGCCTCTCAGTAAGTGCACATAAACCTGAATGAGTTCTCTTTTGCACATGCAGCTGCCTGCTACCCCACAGATATTTACAGAAACTACTAAATAAACAGGTTTTATCAGCCTTGCTGGTTGTATTTGTCTAGTCTCAAAATGAGTATAAATTTGGTTTCTCTGTCAAGTCAAGTCACCTTTATTTGTATAGCACATTAAACAAAAAAGATTGTGTCAAAGCAACTGAACAACATTCATTTGGAAAACAGTGTGTCAATAATGCAAAATGATAGTTAAAGGCAGTTCATCATTGAATTCAGTGATGTCATCTATGTTCAGTTTAAATAGTGTCTGTGCATTTATTTGCGATCAAGTCAACGATATCGCTGTAAATGAAGCGTTCCCAACTAAGCAAGCCAGAGGCGACAGCGGCAAGGAACCGAAACTCCATCGGTGACAGAATGAAGAAAACCAAGCTCAGTTGGGGGGCCAGTTCTCCTCTGACCAGATGAAACCAGCAGTTCAATTCCAGGTTGCAGAAAAGTCAGATTGTGCAGAAGAATCATCAATATCAGGTGCAATATTAGTGCTGTGAAAATCTGACTCCCCCCATTAAACCTGTCCTGTTGAAGCTACAGTCAACTTTTTGCACACACAGTCTGTAGGGCAAGATGTGACATCAGCATAAATTTGGTTGCATTGTGACCTTTTTAACCTGTATTAGTGGGATGGGGGGGGTATGATTTCCACAGGTGCAATATTAGTGTTGTGAAAATCACACTCCCCCCATTAAACCTGTCCTGTTGAAGCTGACGCTACAGTCAAATGTTTTTTGTACACACAGTCTGTAGGGCAAGATGTCGGGGCGTAGCACCAAATTTTGGGCCCTGGGTACAAACCATCTTGCTGGGCCCCGGTACCAAATACCATAATGATACCAATGGGTGGGATATTTTGAAGAAAGTCGGTAACCAAACGACTGATGGACCCCATTGAGTTCCATTGTAGGAAAAAAAAAATACTATGGAAGTCAATGGGGACAGCAACTGTTTAATTAACAACCTTGTTTCAAATATCTTCTTTTTTTTTAAGTGTAAAGTTAAAATACCTTTTTTAAAGTGTAGGCTAAGTACAAGTTAATTGCTGATTATTTGTCTGTTTAAAGTAAATGCAGACTACAGAATCACAGGGTACACTAACCACCAAACTAGATATTCAGTCTTTGAATATACGTTTTAAAATAAGTCATTTTCAATCATTAAGTTGTGCATTAAACTGAGAACAATCTTGTACAATGTAAGAGAGTGTGCGAGCTAATTTGCATAACAATGTGGTAAAATAGGCTCTAAAGATCTGTGTTTTCGCGGATGTTAGATTTTGACAATGGAGACAAATATACAGTGTTTTCATGTAAACTTCTGACTCTGGGGAGAACTCCTCCAAGAATAGATACTTATGTTAAGAGGAAGAGGATAGAAGCTGCTTGCATGTATATTTAAGATACAGCATGCATTTTTGGTGTGTGTAATTTTATATGAGTGTAACTTTTATATGCTGTCTTTGAATGAATGAGTGTACAGATGCATGGAATATGGAAGTCACCTGACAGAAACTTAGAGCTTGAACAAGGAGTTGTGCAGCATGTTCCAAAAGAAAGGGCTTGATCTTCTTGACGTTGAATAAAGCAAATCTGCAGGATCGACAGTTTTAGCAATGTGGTCTGAGAAAGTCAGCTGATCATCAATCATAACTCCAAGGCTTCTTGCTGTTTTTGAAGGAGTTATATATAATAATGTATATTATGAGTATTATTCAGATACAAAAAGATTGAGGTTTGTAAGATTTCTGTACATTAATATAAAAAAAAAAATCTTCGTGACACCCAACTTTTGAATGGAAGGTTAAATATTTGTAGTCATCCGTTCGACTGCTCCTTCTTTCTGCTTGTCTTTGCTGATTTTGAGCCGAGGCAGTGCTGTCTCTGTGTAGTTTTTGTCCTCAAAGCCTTCCAGAAGCTTTCCATGAAAGGCAAGAGATTTGTCCAGGGAGTCAGATTTCGGTACAACACCGGCCAACTCAATCCCTCATAAAACTAGATAATTATTATAATGTTTTAATATTGTATTCAAATATTTAGGCTATTGTAAAATTATTATTCGAATAGTTGTATATATATATATATATATATATATATATATATATTTCATTATGTTATTTCTCAAGGTTTTCTTTTACTTGAAAACGTGTAAAAATATTTATGCCGAAATCATATCATAACCATAGACATAACACGCGTCGCTATAGCAACTACAATTCGATTCACCTATGCACGCCTGACGTCGCATGCGCAAAAGCGCGAGCGCACACATTTATCTTATACATTGAATTTGTATATACTTTTTTATATTAACTTGTGAGATTTATTAATAAAGGCATAAATCAGTATATATCAGAGATGCTATAATGAGCTCTGGTTGAACTGAATTAGAGTTTATTAAGGTTTTCAATAGTTTTGAACTCACGCACGCGAATTGTAGTTGCTATAGCGACGCGTGTTATGATCTGATCGATATCTGCTGGTTGAGAGACGAGGCGACTTCAGAGACTTCTGGAGAACATTTTCTGTGCTGAGATTGAGATTTTCGACGGAGTTCAGAGAAGAGACTTTTATTTTAGGAGATCGGAGGATTTTTCTTTGAGTAGAGTTTTATTTTTGAAGGATTTCTGATTATTTCTGAGGAAAGACTTATTCAATTTTTTCTTTTTATTTCGGATCTTTCTTTTTTTCTCTTTTTATTTCTTTCTGTCTTTCTTTCTTTCTGTAATTAATTAATTGATTAATTAATTACCTTTTGTTGATTAATTTCTTGTTTTGATTGGAGCTTGGAGGAGTTTGTCAATGGCTCATTTGGGTGAAAGACGAGGTGAGTGTTTTAATTTAGTTTGTTTATTATTGGTATGTTATTATAGTACGATGTTGTTCATTGTGTTAATGAATTGATTTGAAGAAATGTGTGCAGGTTAACTCATTTAATCACACATTTCTACCAGCTCACTGATCACATGTATTTTATTCCTTGTGTATGAAAATCAGTGAAATATGTGTTTAATTCTTTGACACAATTATAACGCTGGCAAATTACAGAGCTGCTCAAATGCAATTCAAGACAATTAAAATGTAAAGTAACCTAATTGGATGTGAGCAGTACCATTGGTGGTTGATTGTTAATAAATGTTGCTAATAAAGGCTGTAAGTGTTTGATGTGTGTAATATTGCAGGCTCGGGCCGCTCCAGATCCAGGAGTGCTGCTGTCTCTCAGACGGATGATCAGGAGCTTGAGAGACGTGGCTCTGGTGACGGCGCTCAGGAACCGCTGCCAAACCCAAACCAGCCGCTGAGCCAAGAGCTGCCTGGATACATCACACCTCTGCCTTCAGAGTTGGCCGTTTCTGTGTCCACAGATCAGCCTCACAGGAAGAGGAAGTGGCAGAGCGGCAGCCAGGAGGATGAGCATCCGTCTCCTTCATACAGAAGAGCTGCCAAAACGCTCCCGCAGAGGTCAGATACACTCATATTAAACACCTGATTAAAGACTCTAAAACGGAGCGTTTGTCCTGCAGGAAGGTCAGGGTCGGCTGCCGCTGGAGGTGGCGTTGATGACCCTGGTCAATTCGGCTCCTGCCTGCCCCAACGTCCTGAAGCTGCTGGAGTGGTTTGACCGTCCCAGGCGCTACACCATGATCCTGGAGCGCCCGCTTCCTTGCCAAGATCTGGAGAGTTTCTGTGAGGAGAACGGACGCCTGGAGGAGAGTCTGGCCAAGAAAGTGCTGCTGCAGCTGATCACGGCGCTGAAACACTGCGAGAGCCGTGGAGTCCTGCACCGGGACGTCAAACCAGAGAACCTGCTGATCTCCACAGACTCACATGACATCAAGCTGCTGGACTTCGGCTGTGGAGATCTGCTGAAAGACTCGGCCTACAAACACTTTGCAGGTTGGTTTGATCTCCCTGCAGTGATCTGTGTTTGTTTGTGGACTTTTGATGATCGAGCGAAGGGAATCTGTTTGGACTGGGGCCTCTTCAGATGATGTTTGTGGTCTTGTTGGGTCTCTCAGGCACTCTTCAGTACGCCCCTCCTGAGTGGTTTCGGCATCACCGTTATCATGCGGGACCGGCTACGGTTTGGTCAGTGGGGGTGACGCTCTACAACATCCTGTGCAGCTGTTTCCCCTTCAGAGGCGCATTGAGGGTCACCTCCAAAAGCAGACTGCTCTTTCCTAGAGAACTGTCGACAGGCAAGAGACAGAAATCAGGTCCAGATCCAGGTGAAGCGTGTGGTTTTGTGTTCCTGAACACTGTGTTGTGTGTAACAGAGTGCCGTCAGCTGATTCGCTGGTGCCTCAGTGCAGCGGCATCAGATCGGCCCAGTTTAGACGACATTGAGCGCCACCCCTGGTTACACTGAGCAGGTGGCCAGTGACACACACTTATCTGACTCACAGCAGTCATGGCTGGATTGTCTTGTTAGGATCAGACTAGATAAATGCTTCTGATTGTTTGTATAGGGTGAGCAGGAGTGACACAGGAAGTGCAGAGAACAGCTTCCTGATCACCTACAGAAAGAGCAGAGGATCATGGACTAATGGCCGCCACACAATGAAGGGTTTTGATCCTCTGCTCCAGTCTGTGAGGGGCTCTGTGTGGATGCTGGAGGAGTCTGAACACACAGCAGCTGAAACCTCAGCCCGACGGGCCACAGATCAATATGTGTAGTTTCTCCACAAATACAGTCGAGAGAAGGGAGAAAAGTGTCAAGAAGCAGAACAGGATCAGAAAGAGTCTGGGGCAGAGTGTTAACTAGCATAATGTATTCATGGAAAAAAGTCCACTTGGTGTTAGACAGAATTTAAGTCACCAAAAAATTAAGTAGTAATTCAAGTAGTCCCCACAATGTTTACGAAACAGAAATGTTGAAATTTTACACATTCAAAAGCAATGAATATAATTAAATCAAATTGTGACAAAATGTTAAAGAATGACTTTGCTTTGGCTCATTTTAACAAAGTAACATAAACAAGCAGGAAGCTTACTCAATTAGGCCATAGTCTCTGCTTTTTATTATTAACATTTTTAGTTTAGTAACTTTAACTTCTGCAATAATTACAATGTGATTTGTGATTGTAACCTTTTTTTTTTTTGCACATAATACATGCTTACATTCACTTTATTTGTTTAATCCAAATACAAAATGAGGAGATATATAAACTACTGTATACCACAAATCAGTAAAAACATACAGAGATATAAATTCTTGCTCATATCACTCAGCCCTATACAGAACTGTACTGGAGTTTTTCATAAAGTGTACTGGATTTTTTATTTTCTTTCTTTTTAAAAATGTCATAAAAAAATAGCAAAACCTAACTAAACAGCCCCCCTCGACCGCCCGCCACACTGATGGTACTTAAAACTAATTTTCCAAGTTTGGCAGGTCGGCATTTGTACTCTTTTAGTTACATTCTTGTAACTTGATTTTTCTGTATGTATTTAAATAGTTTTTTATATATATATTTTTTCTGTTATTATTCAGCTACCATCAGAGCTGCTCAGACATTCTTCTAGATGTTGTCTATAAAGAAGGAGAAGGAGGCTTTCTCACTCTGTCACTAGTGTGCAGAAAGTTTTATGGCATCAGTTTTCAAAGAAGAGCTCACTTTACCTGGCTGGACATTATGTATATTTACAATTTTATTAACTGAACAAGTTTTTTAAAGATATTTAGAAAGTTTATTGCATTAATTGAGATATTTTATTTATTTATTTTCGTAGGAATCGTTGACTGGAAGTCTGTCGGTCCAGATGTGAGGTGTGATGGCTGCAGATTAAGATTTTGCTGGCTTCTGTTCTATAGACTGCTACTTCCGTATAAATGAATGAATGAATGAGTGGATTATTTCTTTATTTATTTTATTTGACTTGAATTGGCAACTGAAACTGAAAGTTAAATGTTTCAGTGGATAAAGCAGTGTCTGTTTGCTAAATTGGTTAATGTCACTTAACAGAGGGTAACTATTTATTTAATCTGACTCCATTTTAGTATGACTTTGAATTTAGGTTGAAATGCTAATTGGTTGTATGCCTTTTTAATTAGTATTCTTCTGACATTTGATTATTCTAGTTAACTCTTCACTTTTATATTAACTCGTTCATTCGGGTGCTCATGTTGCTAACAAGGATTCAACTTAATCTACAAGATTCAATAATCACAGAGTAAAACAGAATAGAATCAAAATGTAACAATTTATTAACAGTCAGGTAGATATGTATTTTGCCAATTACATATCCAATTGAAACACATCAAATCATATCAATACAAAACATCAAGTTCTCAAAGATTAATCTAAAAGTAAAGTATGCATATCTGACCTTAGAAAATACATAGTATGAAGTGAAGAGACACACAACACACTACGGGCTTACTGGCTACAGAAATCGCCCTGATCCTCTTGTTGCAATCGTTTAAATACCTCAGACCAAGACAAACATCCCCCGAGATGGAGAGAGGAACTGACCATTGGAATTTGCATTAACTCAGGTCCCAAGCCTGGGTGGTTTTACAACTCAATAGGAACAGGGGGTAATTTACATGGAGGACCCTAGGAAAGGGCACTCCCATCACAGTAATCAAGATATCTCTTAACTCTTAGGATCTGTATTATCTTCATGAGTGTTAGTTCACTTGCGTTGACATTTTCATGTAATTATTTTGAGCAGACTGAGTAGAAGGAAGCATGGGTGAAGGGATTTAAAATGAAACAAATGGCCAGAAGGGGAGGAGGTCTCCTGCTCCTCCACTCTTTGGGGTGTCTCAAAGATGCCCGTGTATGTTTGTATTGTCTGTTTCACAGGAGATCAAAGTATCTCAGGTTCTTTCACCTTACAGTTCCTCCGTTTGACCCCCAATGGGTCACATTCAGATGAATCCAATGGGGTCACTGTTAGATGATTGTTTATCTTCGAGATGTTATCTCAAAATTGTCTTTGTAATGTTAGCAGCTTTAGAAACCTTCTGAGGGCTGTATTCATCTGCAGAACACTCAGTCTCAGCATGTGTGTGTCGCTTGAGTTCTCACATATTGCATTATTGACTAGATAAAGGTACAGTGAATTCTTGCTGACATGTGAGGAGAGCATTTTCATTAAGTCAATTATGAAATCACCCTGTGGCCACATGGCAATTCTATTCTCCTCTACATGGTTTAACTGCAGCTATATGGAAAATAGCAGAGTGTACCACTCAGGAGACAAACAAATTCTACATTGATAGACACACATGAAACTTGAAATTGCAATGGAATTCCAGTATTGAAGTTATTCCAGTTATTTACACAAGGCACATGGTCTAGAATGAATGTAGCATCTACAACATTAAACCTAAGTGTTTACACGCTTACAGTAAAGCAGTCGTGCTTTTTAAAGAATAAACTCAACTAAGCTATGTGTACATTTAGTAGCACAAACAACTATAATGTGTGTTCTACGTGCACAATGTTTAGCACAATTATAAATTTGAAAATGCAAGCAGGATTATTGAAATTTGGATGTTTCCATATTAAACTCATTGCTATTAAACTGCTTACCCACTAACAAGTGAAGTCAGTAGCTGAAGGCCTTGCATTAACAATGCAGTCAACTAAGAGTGTTACCTGAGGTAGACTTGTTACATGTAAACCCCTTATCTTTGCCTTTAGAAAGTGATATCCTACGTTTCAGAAAATAAGGTGGAGGTCTACCCCTTCCCAGTGACCAGCATTTTTCCTCTGTATGGCCTATTTTCTGACAGGAAGAACAAAACCTGCTATCTTTGCCACAGGGTTGTGTGCTGTGTTCTCCTGAAGTTTGAAGATTTTCATGTCTCTCTAATGCTTTCTTTACACCATGCGCTCTGGTCCACGACTCTCCGCTATTATGGTGCTGCATCTCCTTAAGAACTGAAATCGGAACACTATCTTGAGCAGTGGCACAGGCTTCCTCTGAACTAAAAGTTCTAGATTCATCACAGCAAGTCACCTCCTCCAAGAAGTGGACATGCTTTTCAGTCCCATTGCTTTTAGAATAATTCCCTTCTGTCATCCACTGTGCAGATGCAATAGTTTGGGGCTTTGATTTCCATCGGTTTTCTATCCTTGAACCCCAATCTACAATCGCTCTGAATGTGTTTTCGGCTGAATCTGCTTCGTTTAACAATGCATTTTAGACTGGAGTGCCAGCATTGTTCTTTATGAGTTGTAACAATGGTTCCTGATCACGGCTTGCATTTTCTAGACCGGAATATTCTTTGTATGTCATCCACAGACGTTCAGCGTATGTTTCAAACGGTTCATTGCTTCCCAGTTTAATTTGTAGTATCCTGCTCCAATCTGCGCTTGTTGGACCCCTTATATCTAGCAATGCCCGTTTTAATTTAGTCAGTTTCATTATTGTTTCGCTTGATTATGTCTCCAGATTTCATTTGAGGGATTAATTTAGATCGGAGTTCTTCAGGAATGGTTAAGAGTGTGATTTGCCATACATCCCTAGTTTCCAATTTATACACTGTGGCTTGTAGCATCAGTGTTTCTGTAGGGTTGGAATGGCCCTCTTCTGGGCATCATTCCCACGATCTGTTTGTGTGTTGTACACTCTTCGCATGTTAATGGGCGGCTAATCGTGGTTATTTCATCGTTTGTATTTGTTATGGTTTTGAGTACAGTAGTGTTGTCACGATACCAAAATTATTGTTTCGATACTGATACCTAGTCAAGAATTGCGATTTCGATACTTTTTCGATACTTTTCCTGAAAAGGGAAAATACACTCTCAAATATCATTGCTGTGCTTTATTTTAAAACCGGGACAACATTCTAATCATATAACACACTAATAAATGAACACATGAACAGCAGATATATTAAACATTTGAACAAAATATGAAATGTCAAAATATAACAAATAAATTAGAGCAATGACATTCAAGGTAAAGAAAGAATAAATTTAGCAGCATTATCTCAGTTATCATAAGAAGAGTAATAAATTTATCTTGATTCTGAACTTTGAAAAAAAATATGAACATCGATTATATTAAACAATGTTTCTGAACTCAGAAGATTAAATGACAAAATATAAATAATATCAATTTAAGCAATGGCATTCAAGTAAAAAAAAAAGAAAAAAAAGGAAATGTACAATTAGCAGCAATATCTGAGATATTGTAACTTATTCTGTCAGTTGTGCAAACTTTTCTTTCAGAGGAGCCAGTGAGGTTTATTGAGCGTCATCTTTTTCTACCAGTCGTGGACCGGCGGCCACATCATTTGTGTTTGCACATGCAGATGCGCGGGTCCGGTTTTTTCCAACCCGCGGGTCCCGCTTTTATGAAATTATTTGGCCCAACGCAGCCCACAAATAAAGTACAATTTCTTTACCCACCCCGACCCGCGCATCGGGGACATCACGGAAGATACGTTGCTACTAGACTCATATTTCTCGTTTTCTCGTTCCCTCCACAGCAGCGCGCGAGCGCGGCGCTATTAGCAGCGCATGCGCAGCTCGTAAACAGCTGTGATGTGACGGAGCATGTTATTTGTTGAATGTAGTGAACGAATCCGCCCTTCACTGAACGAGATCGCTAGATATTCTCATTCGTGAATGAGTTGAATGAACTGATACATCTAGTTCGTGAATGAAATGAATGAGTATACAGGGTCAGTGAGCCAAGCATGTAAATCTCGATCAGCAATCAGCAGATACAAACATCGTATAGATTTTAAAATATTGCTTATTACTTATAAAGCCCTGAATTGTTTAGCACCTCAGTATTTAAATGAGTTCCTTTTACATTATAATCCTCTACGTCCGCTACGTTCTCAAAACTCAGGCAATTTGATAATTCCTAGAATATCAAAATCAACTGCAGGCGGCAGATCCTTT
Source organism: Carassius gibelio (assembly GCF_023724105.1). Taxonomy (NCBI): domain Eukaryota; kingdom Metazoa; phylum Chordata; class Actinopteri; order Cypriniformes; family Cyprinidae; genus Carassius; species Carassius gibelio. Next base: position 4,623,762 of record NC_068404.1, on the reverse strand, counting down.
TCCTATTTGGCGCCTAAACTCTGGAATAACTTACCTAACATTGTTCGGGAGGCAGACACACTCTTGCAGTTAAAATCCAGATTAAAGACCCTTCTCTTTAACCTGGCTTACACATAACATACTAATATGCTGTTTTAATTTTTAGGCTGCATTAATTAAGTAAACCGGAACCGGAAACACTTCCAATAACACCCGATACTTGCTACATCATTAGAAGAATGACATCTAGTCTGTTTCTCTCTTATTCCAAGGTCACCGTAGCCACCAGATCCAGTCTGGATCCAGATCAGAGAGCCACCGCAGTCACCCGGATCCAGTACGTATCCAGACCAGATGGTGGATCAGCACCTAGAAAGGACCTCTGCATCCCTGAAAGACAGCGGAGACCAGGACAACTAGAGCCCCAGATACAGATCCCCTGTAAAGACCTGGTCTCAGAGGACCACCAAGACTAGACCACAGGAATGATTCTTCTGCACAATCTGACTTTTCTGCAACCTGGATTTGAACTTTGAACTGGAGCTGGTTTCGTCTGGTCAGAGGAGAACTGGCCCCCCAACTGAGCCTGGTTTCTCCCAAGGTTTTTTTCTCCATTCTGTCACCGATGGAGTTTCGGTTCCTTGCCGCTGTCACCTCTGGCTTGCTTAGTTGGGAACGCTTCATTTACAGCGATATCGTTGACTTGATTGCAAATAAATGCACAGACACTATTTAACTGAACAGAGATGACATCACTGAATTCAATGATGAACTGCCTTTAACTATCATTTTGCATTATTGACACACTGTTTTCCTAATGAATGTTGTTCAGTTGCTTTGATGCAATGTATTTTGTTTAAAGCGCTATATAAATAAAGGTGACTTGACTTGACTTTATTAGAGGCCAGGCCTACATAGCACAAGGAAGCGCTCCATTTTTTTAAATAAAATTCTATAATGACATTACAAAAAGTGAGACGTTATTTCACTGCATGAGTTATTCATGTTTAAGAAGTTAGATTATGAAGAATGATTTGTTGATCCTGTCTTCCCTACATTCGTTCTGAAAGATATTTTTTAATTATTTCATTTTTCAATTAAGTGGTAGGAACAAAATCGACCCTTGCAAGAAGTGGTGGGGACATGTCGCACCCATCCTACCCGCAAATTACACCTATGTTTTGTATGCATAGTAATTAAGTACATAATGCATGCTGAATGACATGTTTGTCATGAGAGTGACTATGTAAAGAAGCTGTGGTAGTTGCTGCCTGCTTTCCTGTGATTTAAAATCTATTTTTAAAAAACTATTAAAACTACAGTGAAAAACAAAAAATAATTTTAACCAAACTAATTTTATTTATTGGTGTCCAGACTTTTTCAGACCCCTTTAGTGCCGCACAAGCGGGAGGTCTTGCTTTCCCAGAGCGCACACACCTCTCTCTCTCACAAGGTGTGTGTTTATCGATAAATTCTTATAATATCTGCATCTGTGCACTTCTTTGTCATACATGCAGTTTACAAAATATCATGGGGGATGCAATAATCGGTTCTTCATCTAAGTTTTCCCTACATTCACCCCTCATCACACCACAGCTGTTTCCTTCAGTGAAAATGATGCACATATGAACGCTTACTTTATAATGCTTACTTCATATATATCAGCGATTTTCAATTGAAAATGTAGCTTTCAATATAATACATATTCTAGTGAATGTAACAAATAGGTTTGCATACTTGAGCTAAGGAAAGAGGGCTGTACTAGAAATGCAAAAATTGTTGTGTTTGTATAAACAGGTTGTGTGTGTGAGATCATGAAGATTTGTATGAGGGGCCGTACAAGCCATAATTCATTCTGGCACTCTCACACACATACATTCTCCATTCACATACATATATTCTTGCTTTCACACACTTACATTCTTCTTACACATGCATACATTTCTACTCTTACACCCACTTACATTCTCCTTTCATATGCATATATTTTTGCTTTCACACACACATACATTCTCCTTACAAATACATTTATTTCTACTCTCACACACATACATTCTCCTTTCACATACATATACACACATACATATATAGAATGTATGTATGTAAGAGAAGAATGTATGTATGTGCGAGAGAGAGTATAGTGGAAACGGAAGGCGTTTAGTTGAAACGGAAGGCGTGTAGTGGAAACGGAAGGCAGGTTAGGTGCGATCAGACTCACAGTGACAGGTCTTGATCAGGATGGCTGAGGTAGATGAGGCAGCCGCAGAAGTATTTCAGCAAGCTATATCTGGGTTTTAAAAAATACATAAATAAATATTATCATCGTGAGAAGGTTGCGTGGCCTCGTCATTTGAGCGAGTTGTGATTGAGGACGCGAGCTTAGCCTCAGTCATGTTGCCAGATAGACATATTATAAGCGTCCAAGGATTTTTTTTTTATTATTTTTTTTTTATTTAGGAAGTGAATTAAGTGGGAGGCAGCAAGTTAGGGACAGCCATATTTTTATATTATTTAAATAACCCAAGACTCATTGCGGTTTATTTATTTTTAGATTTTTATTTACTTATTTATTCAATTGCACAGCTATGCGTGCAGCAATAACTCAGTGTTAGACTAGTGTTCTATAAGCGCCACCTGCTGTCAGAGATTGAATTAGCATTTTCATCGGAATCAGAAAGCGCTTTATTTCCAAGTGTTTACACACAGAAGAAATTTCGTCAGGAGCTTCCAGTACAGAATGTACAAACATAGTGCAGACACACACACACATATAATTAAGGAAAAAAAAACCTAATAATATATAGTAATAATAAAATATTAATTCAGCCCATCTGATGTTTTTGTTTTGTGCACTTGCTTCATGTTGCATATAGTGTTTGTTTGTTTGCTCAAGGTTAGTTTAGCCAGTAACAGAGCAAAATAAACATTAAATAAATGTAAAAACGAAAAAAAAGAGAGAAAAAGAATAATAACTAAATAAATTGGCAATGAGAATGAGAATCGGCTCATTTGATAGTAAAATAAATAAAATCCTGATCAGTGCATCCTTAACTGGAATAGTTAGGCCTGGAAAAGAATGGTTTATTTTAGTTTTGTCTTTGAACTATTGTACCTATTTGTGCAAAATGGTTATTATTTATTACAATACAATGTTACAGTCAACAATTAAATAAGTCTTATTGATTGATTGATTTATTATTGCAAGTCCTGTGAAAAATTTTCCAGGGCAAGTTAAAATTTTTTTACCACTGGCCAAACCGGACCAGTAGAAAACGTATTTAGCATTAAGCCCTGTTAATACAATCAAAATCAGTGTCTTGACACTTGTACACAGATCTGTAAAACACATAGGTTGCATATTCATATGCTCAAGTTAAAAACTTAAAATATGTACTTGAAAAGAAAAAAGGATGACTTTGAATAGCATAACTGTAAAATTGTGAGGAAGAGCTGATCAGGTCTTGCACATGTATTTCCTGGTCTGAAAATGACTTCCTGCTTAAACAGGAAGTAATGGATACCAAAAAAGATAGAAGTAAATGTATGTGTAAGGAGAATGTATGTGTGTGAGAAAGAGTAGAAATGTATGTATGTGAAAGGAAAATGTATGTGTGTGAAAGTAGAAATATATGTATGTGAAAGGAGAATGTATGTGCCTGAGAGAGAGTAGAAATGTATGATTGTGTAAGGAGAATGTAAGTGTGTGAAAGCAAGAATATATGTATGTGTAAGGAGAATGTAAGTGTGTGAAAGCAAGAATATATGTATGTGTAAGGAGAATGTAAGTGTGTGAAAGCAAGAATATATGTATGTGTAAGGAGAATGTATGTGTGTGAAAGCAAGAATATATGTATGTGAATGGAGAATGTATGTGTCAGACACAGACGAGGACACAGAGGATTCAGTGATAAGGTAGTTTAATGTGAATCAGAGGTTTCAGACACAGGTGAATCTTGACACGTGGATAGAACGGTGACAACACAACTTCCCTTATGGTGAACGGTGATCCAGATGGTGCTCAGATGAAGACGATGGGGACAGGAAGACTGACGAGGATGAAGAGGGTACAAGAGTTCAGGTAGGTTTAATAATGGCGTTCAGGCAAGTGAGGAGATCGGTGCAAGACCAGACGATGAGTGATGGTGACTGATGGCTTTATATGTGGTTCTGGTGATGATGCACAGGAGTTCAGAATTCGGGTGATTGGGGACGAGTGGGTGTGGCGTAAGTGTCCGATTCCGGGAGTGTAGAAGGTGTGGCTGTGACAGTACCCCCTCCTCCACGGGCGGCTCCTGACGGCTGGGATCTTGTGCGACGACGGGGTCTACCTCGGCCACGGGGAGCGGGGTGGTCTGGATGGTCTTGATGAAAGTCAGTGAGAAGGCTGGGGTCCAGGATGTCGTTACGATTAACCCAGCAACGCTCCTCCGGGCCGTAGTTTTCCCAGTCCACAAGGTACTCCAGTTGAGGACCCCGTCGTCGAGAGTCGAGGATAGCTCTCACCCGGAAGATGTCGTTGTCGTCTTCGATGGCCGGAGGAGGAGGTACGGCATCATCACCAGGTTCTGTGGATGGAGGAGACAAAGGTTCAGTGAAGGGTTTGAGGAGTGAGACATGGAATGAAGGTGAGATACGGTACTGTGCAGGGAGTTGGAGTCTATAGGTCACTTCGTTCAGTTGCCGTTCAATAGTGAATGGTCCAATGTATCGGGGACTCAGCTTACGGCAGGGCAGTCGGAGGCGGATGTCCCTCGTCGAGAGCCAGACTTGTTGTCCAGGTTGGTATTGCGGCGTGGGTCCTCGACGAGCGTCCGCTTGCTCCTTATGCCTCCGCACTGCCCGCTGGAGATGCACGTGAGCCGAGTCCCAGACCCTCTCGCTCTGTCGGAACCAGTGATCTACCGCTGGGACCTGCGAGGGCTCACCTGACCATGGGAAGAGCGGAGGTTGGTATCCAAGGACACATTGGAAGGGGGTGAGCCCGGTGGTAGATTGCTGGAGGGAGTTCTGAGCGTATTCGGCCCAGGGTAGGTACTGGCTCCAACAGTCCTGGTTACGGTGGCAGTAAATCCTCAGGAACCTCCCCAGCTCCTGAATCTTATGCTCCGTCTGGCCGTTGGTCTGAGGATGGTATCCCGAGGAGAGACTGACGGACACCCCTAGAAGACGGAAGAAAGCTGACCAGACTCTAGAGATGAATTGGGGGCCTCTGTCGGAGACGATATCTTCTGGGATGCCAAAGTGACGGAAGAAGTTGTGGAATAGTGCCTCTGCCGCTTCGAACGCAGTGGGGAGTCCTTTGAGAGGGATGAGTTTACATGATTTTGAAAACCTGTCGACCACTACCAGTACACAGGTGTAGCCTTGAGAGAGAGGGAGGTCAGTCATGAAATCAATGCCGATATGGGTCCATGGACGTTCAGGAATGGGCAGAGGCACCAGTTTACCTTCCGGGAGTCTTCTAGGGGTGTCTGCTATGGCGCAGACGGAGCATCCTTTGAGGTAGCGGACCGTATCCAGAGCCATCGATGGCCACCAGTAACGCTGTTGTAGGAGCGAGAGGGTCCGCCTCCTGCCTGGGTGTCCAGAGCCCGGAGAGGTGTGAGCTAAGTCCAGGAGGGTAATCCGATGTTGAGGGGGGACGAATAGTTTCCCTTCTGGACTTCCCGGCGGAGCAGGGTGTTGAAGGTTTTCCTGTGCAATCAGATGATCAATACTCCACTGGATAGGACTAACTATCATGGCTGGAGGGAGGATTGGTTCTGGAGATTCGGGTTCGGGATCTGCTTGATGAAGACGGGAGAGGGCGTCGGCTCTATTGTTCTGGGAGCCAGGGCGATAGGTGACCTTGAAGTTGAATCTCGTGAAGAACAAGGCCCATCTAGCTTGGCGATGATTCAGTCTTTTGGCTTCACGGAGGTATTCCAGGTTCCGGTGGTCGGTTACCACCTCGAAAGGGAACTGGGCTCCCTCCAGCCAGTGATGCCATTCTTCCAGAGCCAGCTTAATGGCCAGTAGTTCATGGTTACCGATGTCATAATTCTGCTCCGCCGGGGATAGCTTCTTCGAGAAGAAGGCACATGGATGGAGTCGTGGTGGATTCCCCTGCCGCTAGGAGAGGACTGCTCCGACCCCGGTGGATGAGGCGTCCACTTCCATGATGAACTGGTGGCTGGGATCAGGGTGGATGAGGATTGGAGCGGTCTTGAAGGCTTGTTTGAGCAGGTGGAAAGCTTCAGTGGCCTCGGGGTTCCAGGACAGAGACTTGGGCCGGTTTCGGAGGAGAGAAGTTAGAGGGGAGCTGAGTAAACTGTAGTCCTTGATGAATCTTCGATAAAAGTTGGCAAAGCCCAGGAAGCGTTGAAGTTCTTTTATGGAGCCGGGTTGAGGCCAGTGTGTGATGGCGTCCACCTTCCCCTGGTCCATCTTCACGCCACATGGGTCGATGATGTAACCTAGGAACTGGACTGAGGGCGTATGGAACTCACATTTTTCGGATTTGAGGTAAAGGTGGTGTTCCCGGAGTTTTCGGAGTACGAGGATGACATGATGGATATGTTCTTGCTTGGATGTGGAGTAGATGAGGATGTCGTCGATGTAGACAATTACGAACTTGTTAAGGTAATCTCTGAAGACTTCATTCATGTAGTTTTGGAAGACGGATGGACTGTTGGATAACCCATACGGCATGACCCGCTATTCATAGTGCCCGGAAGGAGTGATGAAAGCGGTCTTCCATTCGTCCCCCTTCCGGATGCGGATTAGGTTGTAGGCGCTCCTCAAGTCCAGTTTCGTGAAGATCCTGGCTCCGCGTAGTTGTTCCAACGCCGCTGGGACCAGGGGAAGAGGATAACTGAATTTGACGGTTTGTGAATTGAGGTGGCGATAATCGATGCACGGCCTCAAGCCTCCGTCCTTCTTGGCCACGAAGAAGAAGCTGGAAGCGGCAGGGGAAGTAGATGGTCGGATGAACTCCTGAGCGAGGGCTTCCTGTATATACTCCTCCATGGCCTTCTGCTCCGGGATGGACAGGGGATATATTCGTCCTTTAGGAAGGGTTGCTCCAGGCAGGAGGTCAATGGCGCAGTCCCATGGCCTATGAGGTGGTAGCTTCGTTGCCAACCGCTTACTGAACACATCCTGGAACGCCCGATATTCAGGAGGGATGATATGATCCATCTTCGTGTCGGGGCTCTCCACTGATGTGGACTGGACCGGTAGGGAAGACTTCCTTAAGGGAGGACTGACCTTGGGGATTTTAGCTGGAGGAGTGATGCAGGTATGATGGCAGGACATTCCCCATTTCAGGATCTCGCCAGTGGGCCAATGGATGTGAGGTTGGTGGAGGTTAAGCCAGGGGCGTCCCAGGATGATGTCTGCGGTGGATTCCTCCAGCACCATGAACGTGATGTCTTCTTCGTGTAGGAGTCCCACGCGGAGGATGATCGTGGGGGAGAAATAGTGGACACGACCCTTGCCCAGCGGCTTTCCCTGTATGGTGGTTACTTTGAGTTCGACAGGGCTTCGGTGATGTTTGGCGTTGAGACGAGTTAAGGTTTGCCGGTTGATGAAGTTCCCCGCCGAACCGGAGTCGATGAGGGCTTGTACAGAAACAGAAGAGCAAAGGTGTCTTAGAGTAACCCAGGTCTTAGTTAGATGAGCAGTTTGAGGAGGTATATGGATGGTACTCACCGCTGGGCGTGGAGGTCGAACTGGACAGGATGGTAAGAGGTGTCCATCTCCCCCACAATAGAGACATAGCCCGGCGTTGATCCTCCGCTGACGTTCCGATGCGGACAGATGGTGAGAGTCCACTTGCATGGGTTCAGGTGCTGGAGGAGCGACAGATGGTATAGCGGGCGGAGGAAGTACAGCGGGAGTGAGCGGATGACAGGCAGTGAGTCTCTGGGCAACTCGAATGGATTTCTGAATGAGATTCTCTAGTCCTAGTGAGTCTTCGTACACAACTATCAAACTTTGTATCTTGTCATTCAATCCGTGGCGATATGCTGTAATTAAGGCAGTTTCATTCCAGCCGCTTATGTAAGCGAGAGTACGGAAGCGTATGGCATAATCACTCACAGATTCATCTCTCTGTTGGTGAATGGTAAATAATTGGTCATGGACAGACAATGCAGAAGTTTGATGGCCAAAGACGGATTTTAACTGGGAACAGAAGTTAGTGACGGATCCAAGGGCAGGGGAGTTCGAGTCCCAGAGAGATTCAGCCCATTGGAGGGCCTTACCTGAGAGTAGGTTGATGATGAAGGCTACTCGACTGCGTTCGGAGGTGAATAAATGAGAGTTGGATTCCATATAGAGGGAACATTGTAGCAGGAACCCGCTGCAATCCTCCGCCGTGCCGCTGTATGTCGCTGGTTTGGCCATGGGACTCGCAGGGGCAACTGAAGAAGTGACCGGAGTTGTAGCGGTGTTTGAGTTGTTGACAGCCGGTGAAGAAGGGGGAGTTTGTTGCATCAGTGAGGACCGTACAGCGTGAACCAGTTGCGTGAAGGGATCCGCGGTGCGGTCCTCGCCTGTGTCCGAAGAGCTCTGCATGCGGTCTGGTCTTCTGTCAGACACAGACGAGGACACAGAGGATTCAGTGATAAGGTAGTTTAATGTGAATCAGAGGTTTCAGACACAGGTGAATCTTGACACGTGGATAGAACGGTGACAACACAACTTCCCTTATGGTGAACGGTGATCCAGATGGTGCTCAGATGAAGACGATGGGGACAGGAAGACTGACGAGGATGAAGAGGGTACAAGAGTTCAGGTAGGTTTAATAATGGCGTTCAGGCAAGTGAGGAGATCGGTGCAAGACCAGACGATGAGTGATGGTGACTGATGGCTTTATATGTGGTTCTGGTGATGATGCACAGGAGTTCAGAATTCGGGTGATTGGGGACGAGTGGGTGTGGCGTAAGTGTCCGATTCCGGGAGTGTAGAAGGTGTGGCTGTGACAGTATGTGTGTGAGAGTGCCAGAATGAATTATGGCTTGTATGGCCCCTCATAGATTTAAATTTGGCTTATTCAATGCTCAAATGTTATACCTACAGTGAAATACCTGCAATACGTTTGGTATATAACCCCTATATATATATATATATATATATATATATATATATATATATATATATATATGTATGTATGTATGTATGTATGTATGTATGTTAAATCGGTGCGAAGAGAGTGTAGAAGATGTGAACGTAAATGGAAGAAAGACAAACTACAAATTTCGTATGAAATGTTAAGAGACTCCTTAGGTAAATTCCAACAGGCTGTAAAAACTGTTAGGTTCAGATTTTTCGCAGATATTATTGAGAAGAATCGTCAAAACCCAAGAGTCCTTTTTTCAACAATTGATGTATTTCTAAATCCTAGATTGGAGGTCCCTGGAATTATACTTATGGATTTATGTGAAAATCTTTTGGAGTTCTTTGTCAGACGTATATCGAACGTCCGAATGAATATACAACAGTGTTCATATGAGCCTATGGATATACCTGTAACTCATGCTGTGATTTCTGATTTTGAGCCTATTTCCTTATCCACACTTGTAGATATTGTTTGTAAGGAAAAGCCAACAGTCTCTCTACAAGATATTGTTCCTGCATTACTATTTAAGAAGGTTTTTGAATCGATTGGTTCATTTGTATTATCAATAATTAATAAGAGTCTATTGTCTGGAATTGTTCCAACTTATTGTAAACATGCTATTGCATCCGTTGCTGAAAAATGCAAACTTAGATAAGAGTGTGCTGTGCAATTATAGACCAATCTCAAAGCTTCCTTATCTAACTAAGATCCTGGAGAAAACAGCCTTTATCCAACTTGAGTCTTTCCTCACTGACAATACTATCGGTGAAGTTTTTCAATCGGGGTTCAAAAAACAACATAGTACAGAATCTGCAGTATTAAAAGTATTTAACAACATTTTTATGGCCACAGACACTGGGGATGTGACCTTACTTCTACTATTAGATCTTAGAGAAGCTTTTGACACAATTGACCATAATATTTTAATTTCACGCTTAGAAAACTATGTTGGTATTCGAGGTATTGTCTTAAATTGGATTAAGTCCTACTTTCAAAATAGAAGTTTTTCAGTGCAAATGGGGGAATGTACATCGAGCTCAGCGACTTTATCATGCGTCATTCAACAAGGATCTATTTTAGCACCAGTCTTTTTTTTTCTTTATATGCTTCCTGTAGGTCAGATCATGAGTAAATATGACGTCTCCTTTCACTGCTACGCAGATGATACTCAATTGTATCTACCCTTAAAACCAACCGTCCCTTCTGCTGTTGATAGGCTGGCAGAGTGTCTTGGGGAGATTAAAAGGCGGATGTCTGCAAATTTTTTGTGTCTAAATGAATCAAAAACTGAAATGATTTTATTTGGTCTCTCAGAGTCCACTGACATATCTAAAATTAATTTGGACACACTATCCCCCTATCTGAGGCTTCAAGTAAAAAAAACTTAGGTATAATCTGCAATAGTGCACTGAAATTTGATAAACAGATAAATCAAGTAGTCAAAATGAGTTTTTTCCAGTTAAGATTAATCGCTAAAATTAAGCCCTTTGTAACTGTCATGGAAGGGTCTGCTACGCCCTCCTCTGGCGGCATCAGATGCCTCTCTCCTGAATATTAGGACTGCATTTCCCAATCATCCCCGTCTAACCCTGCTTAATTATCTTGATTACCTTCTAGTATTTTCACCTGCACCTTGTGTTCACCCCTTTATATTGACAGCTGTCCCCTTTGATATTTTGTGAAGTTTTGGTTTACCCCTGGTCTGTATTGTTATTATCTCTGGTCCTTGAAACCCGATTGATGAGATGATTTGAGTTCTCTACGAACGTCTGCTTAAGTTCCCTTTCATTGCCAGCCTGAGTTTATGTCAGCTGTTCTCTGCTTACTCACATGTATTAATAAACTGCTGCAGATGGATCTAACTGACTCCGCCGTTTCATCACAGTAACACGGAAGGACTTGGAAAAGATAGTTCATGCATTTATTTTCTTAAGATTGGACTATGGTAATGCATTGTATTATGGTATTCAACATAAAAGTTTAAACAGACTGCAACTAGTCCAAAATGCGGCCGCAAGGTTACTGACAGGCACTAGGAAAAATGAGCATATTACCCCTGTATTAAGAGAACTACATTGGTTGCCTGTTCTCTATAGGATTAATTTTAAGATACTTTTATTTGTTTTTAAGGCCCTACATGGTAATGCTCCGATATATATAGCTGATCTAATCCAGGTGAATAAACCAAAGAGAGCATTGCGCTCCGAGTCATTAAACCTCTTGGTAGTCCCGCGGACGTATAGGAAAATGAGAGATCGCTCTTTTGCAGCCGCTGCTCCCAAGCTGTGGAACAGTTTACCTCCTTATATCAGAGAATGCTCTTCTCGTACAGAGTTTAAACGACAACTGAAAGCTTACTTTTTCACTTTGGCATTTGATCATTCATGAGTGCTGTGCTAGCGGTGTAATAGGTAATTATTAATGCCGCTTGGATTATAAGGTTGTCTATGGCAATGTTTAGAAGTTGGATGTGCTTCTATGATTGTTAGCTTATTCTATGCACAGCACTGTGGTCAACTTCTGTTGTATTATTGTGTGCTTTATAAATAAATTGAACATTGAACATATATATATAAGGCTATCATTATTATACTTTCAACTAAAATAAAATTCTAGAATTACCCCTGTTGTTTCTCTAAATTTACATGCCAGTACAGCAGAGATCACAGCACAGGAATTGTCTTTATCTTATGTGTATTTGTTTTCATCAGATGACGACTAGATTATCAGGATCTTTGTGCAGAATAATGTAAGTGAAACAGGTCAATTTAGCTCAAGGGGAATTATAAGATTTTATAGGGAATTTGGACAGAATCACTGTTTTACAGCTGATCACTGAGATGGCCATCGCTTCACTGAACGAGCTGTTTAACATCAACCTCGGTTGCGAGACCAGATGCTATGAGCTGTGCACCCTCGGGGGCCACACCCACAGCTTCCACAACTCTGGGTGAGGGTGAATTATCGTGCCCTGCGCCTGTGAGAGTAGGTCTGTCCTGATCGGTATCTCCTACGGAGAGCCGCCGAGGAGCGAGACCAGATCTGAGAACCATACTCGGCCCAGCTAGAACAGGGCTACTAACAACAGATGGACCCCATCCTGGCATACTCTCGCCGGAACTCCCAGGAGCAGAGCAATAAGGGAAAATGCGTACAGACGAAGCCTCGGCCAGGTCTGTACCATAGCGTCCCCTCCCAGGGGAGCTGGATGAACTAGAGAGAACAAAAGGGGACACTGCGATGTCTCTCGAGTCGCAAAGAGGTCCACTTGAGCTTTGCAAAAAATTCTCCATATCTGCTTCACCACCTCGGGGTGAAGCTTCCATTCCCCGGGCCTCTGCCCCTGCCTCTACAGTATGTCTGCTCCCACATTTAACTTTCCAGGAATATACACTGCTCTTAGTGAGAGGAGTTTTCCCTGGGACCACACAAGGATCTGGTGCACCAGCTTGTACAAGAGGCGCGAACGGAGACTTCCCTGGTGGTTGATATAAGAGACCACCGATGTGTTGTCAGTGCGCATCAACACATGGTGACCCCTCAGGTCTGGGAGGAAGTATTTTAGTGCTCGATAGATGGCTAGCATCTCTAAACAATTGATATACCATGTCAGATGTTGACCGCTCCACAGACCACGGGCAGGGTGGCCACTCATGCCCGCACCCCAACCAGCCCCCACTGTAGGGGTCTCATGTACAGCAGGCCAAGAGGTATCACGTTGAACGCAGCTGCCATTAGACCCAACAAACTCTTTGATTCTTGAAAACTCTTCTTGAACTCTTTGAAAATTGTTTCACAGTGGGTGAAAGGCCTTCTTTGACAGACGTCCCTGCATCGTGGTCAAATCCCACACTATGCCTAGATAGGTGGTTCTCTGAACTGGAGAAAGTACTCTCTTCTTGGTGTTCAGTCTCAAACCCAGCTCCCCCATATGTGCAAGAACGACATCTCGATATCGAGCCACCATCTGCTCTGATTGAGCTAAAATCAACCAATCATTGATATAATTGAAAATGCAGATGCCCTGCACACGCAGAGGAACCAAAGCTGCATCTACACTTTCCGTGAACGTGAGAGTGCAAGGCCGAAGGAAAGTACTTGATATTGGTATGCTTTGCCCCCAAAAGCGAACCTCAGAAACTTCCTGTGTTGTGGAAGGGTGGAGATATGGAAGTATGCATCTTTGAGATTTATTGTGACAAACCAGTCCTCGGATCTGATTTGAGCTACAACATGCGTGATCATGAGCATTATGAACTTCAGTGTCATAACTGATTGATTTAAAACATGTAGATCTATGATCAGATGCAACCCCCTATCCTTCTTCAGAACTATGAAATAACGGCTGTAAAGCCCAGACTCCCTGTCTTGAGAAGTGACCATCTTCATGGCCTCCTTCCTTAATAGGGTATTCACTTCTTGTTCCATAACCAGAGCCCAACTCAAGGCCGACTAGCATCGGAGTAACCCCCATTGAATCTCGGCAGTTGAGATACTGAGAACGGCACTCGCTGGAACTCTGGCAGAGTTGGCAGACTGACCCCCCAAGGCACTGAGGTGAGACGGGCACTGTGTAATGCTGTGTACCCCGCTCTACTCCAGCAGGGGCTGCCCTCTGAAGCCCTGACCCCCTGGCGTCAGGACTTCTTGGCCGAGGACTTCTTAGCTTCGATCACTGCCCTAAGATCTTTTTTAGGCTTAAAAGTTCCTGAGCAAGAGCATGTTTTTGAGCCTCTCTATATGAGGAGCTGGCATGCGGCTGGGCAAAAAGAGCAACGAGGAAAGAACTTATGGAACGCCGCCGCTTGTTTACGTGCCTCCTGAAACCTGTCGATGACAGAGCTGACAGAATCGCAGAACAGGCCAGAAGGCTGAAGCGGGGCTTCCATAAGGCAGACCCTGTCCTTCTCCTTTATTTCAGAAAGTGTCAGCCATAAATGTCTCTCCACGGCCACCAAAGCTGCCATAGACCACCCAATTGCCTCCTGTTCTGCTGCCCTCAGGACTGCGGATCACCTGTTAGTGACCAGTGATTCGACAGGTGCTGTAGTCTCCTGTGATTATCCCGAGCTGGTACTGTCTTCGGCATCTGAGAAGGAAGTGACCGATCTGTGACTGTGGCTTTGACACTCCTGAATCGAGCAAGCTCAGCTGTTTACTATCCCGTCCCATGTGTTCACCATACTGCCTGCACTTGAGGATGAAGCATTCACTGTGCACTTGTTACAAAGGATTCACTGAGCACTTGTACATATAAATAAAGAAACATTGTTCTGAATTCACCTATCTCTGTCTCCTGAGTATATCCTGACAGAAGGCTGGACTGAAAACAGCAAGGATGAATTCAGTTCAGCCGGAGGACATCGATTCCGCTAGTCCCACTCCCACAGTGTATATGGGAAGCTCAATCTCACGGCTAGCGCCCTTCTACGGTAGATAGGAAGATTCAATGGGTTTTTACTACAATGTTCACTTGCCCTTGAGCAGCAAACACACCAATTCCAGACAGAGATATCAAAGATCTCATTTATTATACAGCAATTGTCCGGACCAGCATTGAGATGGGCCGAAGCGCTATGTTTCCACAATCACCTCCTCCTTATAGAATTTCATTGGCCATTTCAAGGAAGTGTTTGGATATCCGGTGGGGGATTCTTTGGTCAATGATCAGCTCTTAAACCTGCGACAAGGCAAAAGGACCGTCTCAGAGTATTCCCTTGAATTTCGCACTTTGGCCACAGCAAGTGGTTGGAATGAAAAGGCTCTTCTAACAGTGTATCGACGAGGACCAAACCCTGCACTCTGACTTCAATTCCCCATATATGATGATAATCTGGGATTGGAAAAATTCATGCAGCAAGCTCTCTGTGTTCGCCTGAGGTCCCAGTACTGCTATCGGGAAGCACACCCAGTAGATAACGTTCCTCACTGAAGCGTACCTGAGAAAGCTTGTGAGCCACCACCAGAAAAGATGCAAGTAGATTCCAAACATTTATCTCCGGAGGAACGAAATCGTCGAAGAGAACAGAAATTGTGCCTGTACTGTGGGAGTGGTGACCATTTTATACGCACCTGTCCATCTTGCCCTCCACGGTTAGTGGTGAGTTCGGTCCTTCTTCAACCCTCTGTTTCAAACCCACTTACCATCTCTTTGAATATGAAGTTTTGAGGCCTTGATGTTGTGGCTACCGCCATTGTTGACTCCAGATCAGCTGGAAATTTCATTTCAGGGAAGTTCGTTAAGACCCATCGCCTCCAAAGGACTAGAACTCCTAAGCCATACTCCATCTACGCAGTCCCGGGAGAAATGGTAAATAAGGGATACATGACATCTCAAATTGCACCAATCTGTGTTGAGCATGAACACCAAGAACAATTCACACCATTTATACTTACCATGAAAGAATATGTGGAAGAAGCCCTAAAACAAGGGTACATCTGACCATCCACTTCTCCAGCAGTGGCTAGTTTCTTCTTTGTTCCGAAGAAGGATGGAGGGTTGCTACCATGCATTGACTACAGAGCTCTAAATAAAATAACGGTAAAGTTCAGTTATCCTCTTCCACTAATCCCATCCTCTCTCGAACAGCCCTGGGATGCCCGTGTCAAACACTCATACCTCAGTTCTCCGTCAAGCCTCCAACAGGAACAGTCTCCTCGCACTTGCTTCCTGAGTTCCTGCTATCCAGACGTAACGTATACTCACCTTTGTGTTACACTAACCTGTGTCCTTGTTCTGCTGCCCTCAGGACTGCGCATCACCTCTTAGCGACCAGTGGTTCGACAGTCACTGTAGTCTCCTGTGATTATCTTGAGCTGGTCTTCGGCATCTGAGAAAAAGAGAATATAAGTGAGCGATCTGTGGCTTTGACACACCTGAATCGAGCAAGCTCACCTGTTTACTATCCCGTCCCATGTGTTTACCATACTGCCTGTATTTGAGGACGAAGCATTCACCGTGCACCGTGCACTTGATGACAAAGGATTCACCGAGCACTTGTACATATAAATAAAGAAACACTTTTCTGAATTCACCTACCTCTATCTCCTGAGTATATCCTGATACTGTGTATGGTTGAGCAAATAAAAGTTTTTTCAGAGTGTTTTTTTTTTTTTACTGGAAACTCATTAACAGAAGATGCTGTTAGTGTGTTTGGAAGTTATTTGGATGCTTTTTTATATCATATATTTTATATATGTTCGTTTAGGGGTGTGCGATATTAAAAATTTTGATCTTGGGTGATTATAACGTCTCCACAAACTGTATTTCAAAAAATAAAAATTGTTGTAGTATCATATTACAGCATTCCGCTGTCTAAATATACAGTACAATGTGACATACATTCACATCAAATGTTATCTCAGTGGTAGAGTTGCACTCACTGGACACTGCATTTATTCACAGTCAAAAAAGTACATATTTGCATTTGTAAAATTTGTATATAAGCTGTAAAGCCTAGCCAGTAAAACACTTCATTCACATGCTGTTCTGATGTGCTCTATTTCTGAGCGTGTACACCTGAGTAGTACACACCAGTACTAAGTTATGTTTTGTGTCTGACTGAGCTAATACTGTCAAAAACACACAAGGATTATATATAAAACAGTTGGTTGAGTCTAAATAGAAAGTATACAGCTGAGAGAAAAATGAATGAATGCCTTTCCAGTATATTAGATCTGTGCAGCTCTAATGAGTCCTAAACATTGTCATTAAGGGACAGTTTACCCAAAAATGTCATTTCAGTCATCATTTACTCAATCACAAGTTATCTCAAACCTGCATTCATTTATTGAAAGATGAAAGAAGATATTGTGAAGAATGTATATATAATGGAAATAAAATAATGGAAGTAACTGGGGTCTAGCAACTGTTTGGTCACCCACATTCTTCAAAATAAGTTTTATGTTTAACCATTATGGTAATATATGGTAATGTTACCTTGCAAGGCTTTTAAAATAATCAAATTAGTTTGGCTGTACTGTTTAGAGAAATTGTAAAATAGTAAAACCGACATAAAGAATTGTGATAAAATTGTGAATCATGGTATTTCTGAAAAAAATCTGATTATATGACATATTTGCTATATCACCCACCTAATGTGGAATTTTCATTTATCATAAGGCTTTCCATCCTGGAAAATTGTTAATATTTGAATTATTTCGACTGGCCCGAAAAAAAAAAAAAAAAAAAAAAAAAAATGTTCTCATGTCTCAGTATTGTAAAACTACATATTCTAGGGATTGAATTTGGCTTGGGTACTTTTTACATTGTAAATCCTTGATTTTATCATCCACAAGGCTGATTCTTGTCTTAAGAAAGCACCATTAATTATAAAACCAACAGCTGCAATACATATTAGGACAATGCTGGACATCTCATACTGTATATATGTTTTATTATTATTGAGCCAGAGACAAACCAAGCAAGTTAGTTTCCATATATGAGATTAGGTACGGACCACTGATCCAAAAGGCAAATGTTCGCCAGCTTGTTTGGATGGTATTAAACATTTTTTTTACTGGATTTGATTTGCATTTTTGTCCTTGGAAAAACCTGAGAAAGAGAAAGTCAGAAAGGTGAAAGGTTTTTAAGTTTTTAATCATAATTCTAAATATATTGTGATTCTGATTTTTGTTATAACGTACTTGGATTTTCTCTAATGTAGTAATGAATAAATTTGTTTGCATTAATATTTCTGTGTGTAATATTACTGTACATTAAAAGTGTAAGCATACAGCAGGTTTCACATTTCAATTCTTGTTTGAATCCCAAACACCATGGACATTTGATAAACATCGTATGTGTTTGAATTAATCTATGCTTGGTTAATCATTCATGGTTTTACAATTAATCCAGAACGTGGCAGCAAGATTAATTTTTAATGAGCCAAAAAGAATACATGTCACACCTCTGTTTATCAATTTGCACTGGCTTCCAAAAGCTGCTCACATAAATTCAAGGCATTGATGTTTGCCTACAAAACTACCATTGGCTCTGCACCCATTTACCTAAATTCCTTACTTCAGACTTATGTGTTATGTGTAAAAAAATCTAACTACATTTCTTATCTTTTTGTATTCTATTTTCTTTTCATTTATTATGCAATTGTGTATGTGTGTATGTGTGTGTGTGTGTGTGTGTAAAGACCTCTAACACTAGCTTGCTCTATTCTTTGCTTATTATTCTTTGTTTTCTTTTTATTTATTATATTTTTTTAAATCCCATGCTACGTGTACTGTTTTAACCTAACTGAGACTTTTACAGGACTTATATATCATTGCTCTTTTTGTAGTTTTTGATTGCTTCCACTGTCCTCATCTGTAAGTCGCTTTGGATAAAAGCGGCTGCTAAATCAATAAATGTAATAATTGTAATGTAATGTATGATTACAGTAGAATTAATAAAAGCATTTTGTTTGCATGTTGTTCAGATGAGAGCCAAATCTGGGGCAACTAGATTAACCGTGGAGCACATGCAAAAAATATTTAATGCCATATTTCCCTGCCAACAGTTTTTCTTAGAAATATTATGAGGCTCCTTTGATTGGTTAAATGCACCTGTTTTTCTTGCTCTGTCTGTAAAGGTGTGCTGTGATTGGTCACAACGTCACACTCATTTGTCATTGGCTGCATGTCATCTTAAGTAAGAGAGAGAGAGTGTCATCATGCACAGTTCTGTTCTCAACTTTAACTGATCACTGAAAAATCACAGAAACTCTTCAGTAGAAGATGAAGACGGCATTCGCTCTGCTTCTAATCGTGGAGCTCTATGGACTCTCCTCCGGTCTCAAACAACATTTCTTTGTGACAGATTTGAAGACATGGTTTTGTGCGCAAAAGTACTGCAAAACTTATTTTCATGTTCTCTCCACCTTCATCAATACGAGTGAGGAACAGCGATTTTTAACTAATGCATCTGGTCAAACTTCTGATGCCTGGGTTGGACTCCACAAAAATGCTGAAACAGGAGTCTGGCAGTGGACAGAATCGGGAGGTATAGATGGCAAACAAATTAGCTGGGATTCTACTGAACCAAGTAACCTTACTAATGAAAACTGTGGACTTCTATTCAAAACCAAATTGTATGATGGAAATTGCTTTACCCTTCATCGCTTCTACTGTATGACAAACTTTGTTCTGGTGCATCAGAAAGAGACCTGGGCTGGAGCTCTGGAGTACTGCAGGACTCATTATAATAATCTAGCAAGTCTGAGCACAATGAAAAGGATGGATTCTGCTTTATTGGAAATCACACAGGCCGAAACTGACTATGTGTGGACTGGTCTGCGTTATCTAGCAGGGGACTGGTTATGGGTTACTGGAGATGATCTTAACTACACATCCTGGTATCAGAACCAACAGCCCCAGTGTCCTGCCATAGGCCTTCGTTGTGGAGCCCTGGACAAGCAAACAAAGCTTTGGACAAACAGAAACTGTGAGGAGCAGCTCAACTTTTTTTGTCAGTAGATGGCATCTCACTTTAAACAGCTGTTTCAGGATCCCAGATTTTAGATTCAGAAAGATATAATGCCATTACAATATTTGGTAATGAATTAATATATAATTAATATATAATATTAATTAATATACATCAGCTTTATTGCAAATCTAGTATGTAAACCATTGTTTTTTTCTCCTATTACTTAGTGATAGTTGGGTTTAGAGGAGCTGGATAGGGGCTACATAGATTTGATATGATCATTTAAATGCTATTGTTGTTACCCCTGGATGCATGACATTTTTTCCCTTCTAATTATTATTATTATCATTATAATTGCTGTTGTTACTTCTGAATTAAATATAAATATGTATATTTTTTCATTTATGTTGGACAGTGATGTTTTTTAGAGTATACCTGTCCACTGTAAACTATGTTTTTGGTTTAAAATATAATGTAAAGTAAGTCAATGGTCAATTCTGGTTTAATTTTAAGTAGTGTCACTTATTGTGAAAAAAAAAAAAATCATGAACAATGTTATGATAAAATTATATCAACTGTTAAGCATTATAAATAAATATTAAATAAGCAAATTTTGTGGCATTGTTTATTTTTTTTATTTTTTTTTAAGGTTCTTAAATCAGCAAACAATACTCTAAGAGGAACTAGTGTACTCTGGACAGTTTTTACAGTTTATCAAAGCATTTTGATGACTAAATGTACCTTGATATGATTGATATGATTCAAGTTCAACACAATACAACATTTACCATCATCAAAATACATTAAACCTTCCTCTTTTCTTAAATCATAACATAACATAAGCTGATGACTGATCACTGCATCATATAATTAACAACTTGAACCATCAATGTATGAATAAAACTCACTTAGACAGCCACATTTTTTTTCTATGCAAATATGCAAATGCTAATTTTATGTATTTTTTTTTATTTTACCTGTATGTGATTACAGTCAAATCATATAAAACAGTGAAATCGGTCAGGAAATCTGTCCAGTCTTGCCTGCACCCGATGCGGTGACGTGTGATCACCACTGACAGATTTTTCACTCCTACTGGTTGTCGCTTGTGAAATTCGCTGGTCATTTGCATAAAGTTAAACATTACTTAAATTTTGTTACTCATCCAGTAACATAAATGAGTGATTTACACCAATATGAGAGGCGGCTGCTGCACACTCAGCCCTGGTTGTCAAGTAAATGAGCACTCTTTACTGAATGGTTTGATGGATACGTGTAGCCCCAAGGTTTTTTTTCTTTCTTGCTTCTCGCTGCAAGGTGTTAAATTATTAAGCAGTGTCTCCTGTAGGGTTTTTCCCCTTGCATTTTAGCTGGTAGCTACTAGGAGGGTCTCTTCATATTTTTCTTTTTTGGTTTTATTCTCTGACCTATGTTGAAAACGAAAGTAAAAGTTTCATGCAACTTTGTTGCTTTCTCATAGGAAAGAGTTCTGTCTTTATTTAAAAATAAAATTAAAACATTTAACGGAGGGAAGCAGCCCATACATAGAAGGAATAATCGATCCTCAAGACATTGATGTCAACCCATTCAGCACCACCTCCATGGACAGCACCTGGTAACATTGCACGTAAGAAGGTATATCTTAAGCAGATTACTAAGGTATAGTTCATGGAACATGCCATAATAGGTATTCGATTCTTAGCATTTTAAACGATTACTGTCCGAGATCGGTGATTCATGATTATAAAATCATGTTTCAAGATTGATGCATACAGGTGCTGGTCATATAATTAGAATATCATCAAAAAGTTGATTTATTTCACTAATTCCATTCAAAAAGTGAAACTTGTATATTATATTAATTCATTACACACAGACTGATATATTTCAAATGTTTTTTTGGGGGGTTTTTTTTAATGTGATGATTATAAATGACAACTAAGGAAAATCCCAAATTCAGTTTCTCAGATGATTTGAATATTGTGAAAAGGTTCAATATTGAAGACAATTGGTGCCCCCGTCACAATCACTAGCTGGAGTACTTGTGAGTTTCAATAGAGGGCACTCCACTCAGGACTCACTCAGGACTCATTCAAACTCCATTTCCCATCCTGCCTCATTCCTGGGACTGATTGCACACTCACACCTGCATCTGATTTCACACCTGCATCTGATTTCACACCTGCATCTGAATACACACCTGCAGCTAATACACACACACCCATATAAGCAGCACACTCACATCAACTCACTGTGAAGTTAATTAGCCCCGTCTAGCATTTCAGAGTGTTTCCTGTGTTTGTTCTTCCCATGTCTGATTTTGGATAGTGTTACTGCCTTTTTCTCTGCCGCCTGCCCTGACCTCTGCTTGGGACTGTTATTGATTCTGGATTTCCTTGACAAACCTGACACTGTTTCTGATTTCTGCCTGTCTGACCACTCTTAAATAAATACTGCAATTGGATCCAAACGTCTCTGACTCCGCGTAACAGCCACACTGTTATCAGCTAATTAACTAAAAACACCTGCAAAGGGCTTTAAATGGTCTCTCAGTCTTGTTCTGTAGACTACACAATCATGGGGAAGACTGCTGACTTGACAGTTGTCCAAAAGACGACCATTGACACCTTGCACAAGGAGAGCAAGACACAAAAGGTCATTGCACAAGAGGCTGGCTGTTCACAGAACTCTGTGTCCAAGCATATTGTAACAGATATGCAGGTCAGCGATTCATGGGTTAAATTCTGTTTTATAAATTCAGACTGTTGGTACTAAATGCCAGCCTGGCTGGACTTAAACTATTTACGATGCCCATGCGAGCTTCAAAGAAGAAACGAAAACCCCCAACCCAAATTCTTCCAACACTGGAGACAAAGGAACTTTTCGTATAAGTTCCTTACTTTCATTTTATTATTAATATGTATTTTAATTATGTTTATGGATTGCATAAAATGGTTAATCCTTGTTATGTGAAGAGTATAAGTTGCAAGCTCATACTTTAGGAAATGTCTCTCCTCACTTTAACTTTCTCAAAAGGAAATGTTCTGCAACCCCCACACTCCTTGGTAGCTCGTAAAATTTTACGACTACACAGGACAGGAGAGAAGCCAAGTCACTGGCTTCTTTTGAACAATGCATTCTATGGAATGTATTCATTAACTTTCTGTTTTCATGTTTTATAAATGTATTACGTATTCCCTTTTGGTACATTTAGATGTTTCCCAACATCTGCAGTGTTATCATGTGTTAAACAAATCTTTAAATGTGTAATTCGATCTAAAAATTAGATCTTTGGTCATATATATATTATGTCTAGTCTTGTTCTAATCGTCATGCTTTGACAGACCCATTTATCTAGAGCAAAGTAATGAAAAATGTATTTAATCTGGAATAATGAACTTGCTTTAATATTCCTGATGAAATCGGACAGGCCCTAAATCATCAGGGGGTTGTCTCAACCGAGACAAAGGAACTTTCCCTCCGCTTCAGATCGCGGACATTCATTGGATGCTCCCTCGAAAATGGGCGTGAACTATTTCAAGCTATAAGAATTGACCAAACAAGGTCCACCCTCTCTTGGTTCTTCGTCGCTCTTCTTGCTCTTCTTTCTCTTCTCCGTTCTCGGACACGCTGTTCTCCAACGTTGCTTCCGCGCGGCCGTAGGCCGCGCTCATAGCGCGAACCCCCTCAGCACAGGGGCTGAGAGAAAAAGCCATTTTAATGGCTCCTTTGGAAGCTTTCGTTTCGTTCGTTTTCTTTTCTTTTCTTTACTAAGTTTATTAAACTATTCGCCTCTCCACGCAAGGAAGACGAATTCTGGAACAATGTTTGTTGAACCTTTCAAATACCGCGCGAGGACAGAACAAAGGACCACGTGCTCCACGCTCACGCCAAGCGCAGCGTGCACGCGCGTCACATGGCCTCCGTTTCATGGCACATGGCTGTTTCAACGCGCAAAGCTCACAAGCTCGACGCCGATCTCACGCCACACTCACATGGGACACTTCTGCAAGTATCACTTTCTCTATGGAGATTTAAATGCTGGTTTAAAGTGTTGTTATGATCTGATTTGTTGTTGGCTTCCCAAAAGTTACTGACTATGATTTTCATACCTGAGCTCATTCTGTGATCTCTCTCGCTTTCTACACTTCTCTCTCTCTCTCTCTCTCTCGTTCTCTCTCTCTCTCTCTCTCTCTCTTTTATTTGGATTCCGTTATGTCTCTTAAATGTTTATTGTCTGTATTTTCGTACGCATATTTACTCTGTGTGATTTGTAGTTTGATGTATTACTAGTTGAATTATTAAAAACCCATACATAAAATGATTGGCTTTGGCTCCACCCCACTCACATTACGAGTCACTGAAATGTTTTGGTCTTTAGCTACAAGCTCTAAATTTAGAAACTAAATTTATCATAAGGATAGGATAATATTTTCATGGCCAGAGAATACTTTTCCTTGAATTATAAGGCGTGATAACTTTATTGAAAATTGATAGGTCTATAGTGGTGTGCGGGACATACCACGGTTTGATCTGCAATAATTTACAGTAAGAGATATCACAATAATTGATATGAAGAATGTAATATTGACATATTAATGAGTAAATTACAGTGCCCTGTGATTAGTATTGGTATTGGCAATTGAGCTATTTTTCATAATCAATAAAATTAAATGTAACTGTCATCTGAGATATATATTAATCAAATTCTTGATTAATTATTCAAATTCCCTATATATCATTTGAGTTAATTACTATGTAAAACTCATTGTTGTTACATTTTGGTGGAGGAACGCGGCTATTTCAAACTTCGTTTTGTGAGCAATCAATCTGTGTATATGGTTTTTAATAATTTCTGCACGTCCGCTATGAAATTATGTAACGTTACTTGTGAGATAAGTCGCAAGACGCGAACTCACTCCTAACTGACTGAGGCAAAAAGCTGGTCAGTAAGCACCTAGGTATTTATAGAAACTTAACAGTATAGTCACTGTTAATTTTAATGAACGTAATCTGCAGTATAATGTTAAAAGTATCCTGTTAAGAAAGACCAAAATCTTTTTACAGTGAGAACATTTTAATATGAATAATTAAAAGATGAAGAAATCTTTTATTAGTTGCAACATGTAAATCTGAACATGAGCGATGTTCCTCTGATTCAGTAAAAAGGCCTTCTTATTAAATATCGTTATTGAATTCATGGTAAACCACATGATATTCAAAAAAATAAACGATAAAAACTCCTGGTCTAAAATTGGCTTAGCTACCCGATTTTTAAACCTAAAACATTTAAATCATAAGTGCTATTTTGATAAATGTTTATTGGAGTCAACAGTTGGAAAATTCCTGTTTTTATTACAGTTGTGTTTTGGAAGTGAACGGATCCTTCTTCAACCTATGTTAATATAGCACCTCAGAAATTAAAACTTTCTGTTTGTTACTTGTGATTTTTGATGCAGAAAATCAGCCTGACAAACGATCAGATAAATTCTAAGTCATATTGAAATTGTAATTCCTCTATCTAAACACTAGAGGGAACGTGTGGGTTAGAAATTTCAGGGTACGCCCTGCTTTCTGATTCCAGCTTACATGAGTGCAAAGCTGCCCACCTGTGGCCATTTCAGATAATGCACTCTGATTGCTAATTTATAATCCCCTGTGATGTATATTTGAATTGGATGTCTAAATTCTCGATAATTATTTGCATTTACAGCTTTGCTCGTGCGAATATTATTACAGGGAAACAAAAGAATGTTCCCTGCCTTTGACTGTTTACATTTACTTTGAGTTTAGTTCAAACATGATTTGAATTAAAATGTAATTGTTTAATAGTGGAAATCTAGATGTGTCAGGTCAACCACTGATTGACCCACTTAGACGGTAAGCCATCTAGTGGCAGTCTCCTGTTAAATCGACTAACAGACCTCTGTCTTTTCCATTCTGTTTTGAATTGAATGTCCACTTTTACCCTCTTTGATTAATCTCACACTGTTTGATTAATTTCATGATCATTAATGATAACTTACAAGCTATCAATGGTTATTATAGGATATTATTCAGATTTTCCTTTTTAATTCATACATGCTTATTTTAAATTTTGATTTAAACCAGTTTTGAATTTTTAATTTGAATTAAGTTTTCTGCTCAGCAGGTTAAAGACAGAGAAGCAGTACTTACCCCCACCTTGTGGTGAAAACCAGCTACTCCTTCTCCCTTGTTTCATTCCTGTCTTTTATTTTGATTTGTATTATTCTTTCTTCTCTCTTTTGATTTAGGTTATTTTAATAATTACCATTATTATAATTCCCTTTCTTTGTTTTATCATTATTAGGTAAAGCTGTTACCTTTCCTCTCTACATATAGTTACTCAATTGATGTTAAACAAACCAAACCTTAATTAACTTTAAGTTTCCTTTGTTCATCCTTTGTGTATTTGATTGTAGAACTCCCTTGGTGATTGGACAGTCATCTCAGGTTTCCAGTGAGCAAGGCTGCCCGATCGGTGTTACCGATACTGGCTGCGAGTGAAACTCGGTCCCTCTTGTCTCAAGAGACGTCAGCAATTTTCGCACTCCAAAGGTTGTGCTAAAAGTCACAAGCCGTGCTGTCCTGCGACACGCCAGAGTAACGGAGGACCGGGGACACTGCGGTTCAGTGTTTGGGGAGCACCGGGGAGGTTGACCAAGCCACTGGTTCCCACCTGAATGACTTCAATTCAACCAGGTGAACCAAAAATGATAAAACCTATCCACTTATTATAAGCCACAGAATATTAGATATTCCCCCGGATATATTTTCAGTGTTCTGACCCTTTTTGCTTCTTTAAGCCACACCATATTTCTAGGTTTCCTACCCAGATAGCCCACTCACCTGTTGGCCCTATCTTAAAACCTAGCAGTAGGCTTAGGCCTCCTTATTCCCACTAACACATTGTGTTTCTATTGTTTTCATCTCATTTCAAGTGTTGTTTCACTTTGATCTTTTCTACCCTCTGTTCTGTTGTGATTTGTTTCTTTCATTTCACATAGAGACAGTAACCTGGGAGCCACCAACGAAGTTAAATAGTAGAGCGACAACCAGCAGCCGGTGTCATCACACGACCCGCTAGGCTACTGCCTGTCAAATCTCCATTTCAGGTCCTTCGTTGACCCAAGTTAATTGGCTACTTAACTGTCTGACTGTTTGCATCAGTCAGCCCCAAAATTCTCATAAACGGCACAGCCCGTATGAATATAGCTCGTTAAACGCAGAACGAACTTGCATTGGTCTTTTTGTGTGTGTGTGCTGTGCTTCTCTCACCGACAGAGAATCAGGATGTTCCAGGCATCCAGTCCAGCAGTCCACGGGGGCCACCTCTCGACATGGTTGAAAGCAGTGACGACCCCCTTCCTGCCCAAGGATGCCATTAACCTGCAGCACCCAGAGCAACTAGACACCGAGCTAGATGAACTGATGGCACGCGATCCAAACCAAAGCGACTACTACAGAGAACTCGCCAGGATCTTCGGAAGCCTAGTTCCCATTCTCGTCGCCCAGGCACCGCTCAGTGAACGGAGCAACATCGCGGAGGAGGCCTGGAAGGACCAGGCCCCAACCCAGAGTCATCTTGATCAGCTTCTCCTCGAGACCCAGAACCAGCGCGAGAAAGAGGACGACACAGATCCAGAGCTACAGACAGGAGTTGAAAGACTTCACAATGCCCTGCAAGATCTTCGCCTCGACACGGATCAAAGAGAACAGCTGGAGAGAGAAGCCAGAAAAGACCTCACCAAGAAACTCCAGCAAGGTGACGCTCTCCTAAAAAGAGCAGAGACTGAATTGAAAGAAAGAGACTATAAAACCTGGGCCTGCAAAACACACTTGCAAGCGGCCCGAGCTAAATTCAACAAGCTCCAAGATGAACTTGACACTGTTCACACTGAACTGAGACAATCTCACAGGTTACAGAGTGGCTGGATCGGAGAAACGCACACCACAAAATTTCTCCCGGGCCGCCACTCCAACCCTTTCAGCCAAGAACCCAGAGCTGGAAAAGGGGGTGTAACAAGAACCAGCTTACAAGAACATCTGTCAACAACGGAGGGAAGAGAACCCTTCCAGAGAACGCATGTCACCAAACCCTGCACTGCTCACAGAGAACTTCACAAGCTAGCCAGAAGCATCTCTACATTCATTCCAGATCCTGCAGGAGGACATGATGTTCATGCTTCTTTACAAGCCATTGACTTTCATTTGCAAACTGTCGCCAACGTGACAGATGTGAACACATTGTACCTGTTAAAAATCACGGCCAGCCGTGATGTGCATTGCTTTCTGGATCGTCAACCAGAGACTGTCAAAGCGTACTACCAGCAACTGCTACAGACTTTGATTCTTGAATTCTCTGATCCAAACTCAGACCATGGGCTCCTTATTGCTATGGACCTCAAACAGGGCCGATTTGAAAACCCACAGACTTTCTGTAGTCCGCTACGAAACACCTACTTCGGAGCATGCAACGAACCAGGTATGGAACAGGATTTCAACTTAAAAACTCTGTTCCTCCCAAACCTACATGCCAGTTGGAGTTTTCATCTCAGAGTCCCAGCGTGTCCCCGTAACAGGACTACACAAGAGTTACGGAACTTAGCCCACAAAGCTTGCACCAAGCAAAAGACTATTTGTGAAAAGACTGTGAAAAACCCCAACGTCTCTGTCTCTGAGCACTGCTTGGAGTTAACCCTAGATGGCGCTCTACAACACCACAGTCACAGACATCTTTACAGAGAGTCAATACCATTCCAAGCCAGCAGAGGGCAACACAGTGCAGCCACGTCTGAGACAGCAGAGATCCTGAGGGTGCTGAAAGTGCTTCTTCACATGAAAACTCACAAGGAAGATGAGCCAAGCACCCAGAACACTGCCCGTCATCTACAGACCACAGAGCTAACTGTCACAGCACAAGGTGACAGCAACACCCAAGCTCCACAGTCAACACCTGCACACCCTGAACGAGACAGCACAGGTCCTCACGCCAGGTACCACAAACACAAGGTACCAGAAAATGCTGTTTCGACTACCTGCCTTCGCAGCGAGCTACACAAAACCACCACCCACCGATCGTCCCACCTGCCCTAATGCCAACATTCCTGGGCAGCCCTGTCAAAAAGGGGGTGGGTCGAAAAGGAGTCAACAGGGAAGACCTGATCGACACAGGATTAAACCTGACGGTGGTCTCATCTTACCTTTTCAAAAGACTCCAATTTGAAGCTAAGAGACAAGATCGAACTCTTACACCTCAAACTTATGAACTGAATGTACAGGTGTACAGACAGGATGACATCCAGTTTGAACAGGTTGTTTCCATTCACCTGACATTCGTTCCGATGAGTCTAATACATCCCATGTATGTCCCACCAATGAACACTCATACATTGCTCATCGACAAAGACCTGCTAGAACACTTTGACCCTTTTCTGAACTTCAAACAGCTAAAAGACTTTGCTCAAGTGCGAGAACCTCTTTCTCTCCAGCCACACAGGTTGCTAGAGCCAGACTGTCAGGTCGCAGAGGTCATGGGAACTCCCACAGAGCCAGACGGTCAGGTCACGGGAACCCCAGCAGCCAGCCATGAGTACAACGCCCTAACAACAGGCCCAAGTTCAAGCCTCTGTACCTTAGTCAACAAACAGGGTACGGTGGTACCAGCTTACACCAAAGGGGTCGCTGTTCGGCTCAACCTGCAAGGTGGTCAAACCTTACACCACACGCTGGGTTTCTTCCAATCCTCACCTGAATGTGTGGAACTCGGACTCACACTTGCAAACAAGCATGTCAAACACCAACACCTGTTCCAGCAATGTGATAACATCACAAAAACACACAATGTGATCGTGTACTGGAAGAAGGTAAAAGGACACTCGAAGTTACCAAGTCTAGACGAGGACTTTAAAGATCACACTGACACCCTTGCCAAAACTGGCACACTAAACAACATTCTGTGGTCACTCCCAACCCACCCACCCACATTCAAGGTTGAAGTGATTACACACAGCACAAGAACTTTACTAGCTAAACTGCCTACCTCAGAATCGCTTACGCAGGCTCCGTTGTCTACACAGACCAACATAGCGGACATGCGGGCTTCTGAAACCTTGATAATGACTTTGTTTTACCACCTCTCAGACCCCTCCATCCACCCTGGCAACCAGTCTACAGTCACTGACAACCAAAGCCCCAGACCACTGCATGATACACAAACCATGCTGCGTGCACAGAACAATATTGTGGGTTGTGCACCGTCTGACATCACAATGCCAGGGCGTGTAATGCCACGGAGCAAAAGGGGGATACTGCCAATATATTTCCATGACGCAGCATGTGCTGCACCACGCAGCACCAGAGCCACTGACACAACACTGAGGCAAGCGTCATGCCAGCAGCAAGATGTGGCAAAACATGGGCGAGGGCGAGCTAAACCCAGTCGCCGCCCACGAAGCAAAGAGACTGTCCTGTCCAACCAAAGACAGGCCTTGTTTGTTTCTTTCTCCCCTTTCTCTCTCTCTCTCCCTATTATCTGTACCAGGATGCTGCTGTGGTTTGCCGTGCCGTGCTGTCAGCCAAAGAGAGGACAGCTGCCACCGAGAAAACCGCTGAGACTCCTGACTACCGATGACAGGGCACACTACCCCAGCACTGTAACCGAATACAGCTGTACAAGGTTCCGATGGAGAGAGGACTCCCTCACTCACACTGAGGCCGATGTCAAACACCTGTTCAGCCAACATGAGAAAGTGACGGTTACACAAATGGAGTTAGGTGGACACCACCACCGCTCCAAACAGTTCCCGGGAGCTTTGCTTAGAGCCGCTGCTGCTGCCGCCAGAATGTTTAACATTGTTATGTCCAGTGTCAATGCAGCGAACCAGACTGTAAACTCCTTGAAACCACTGTTTACTGTCTTCCAGAAGAACTTTACCCAGACTCAGCTGCTTACAGCGTTAACAACAGACATGCTGTGGGAGGTTAGCTCCTCCAATGACAGCCTAACCACGAGTAAAACCCCACCATACATGATACCCTTAAGCCTCGTGTTAACTGTGTTGTCTTACACCATCACCATGCCAGCTGACCTGCTACGAATGCACCTGGCCAACTCTCTGAATAGCGCCTTCCTACGGCACGTAAACCCCAAACAGAGAGAAGTGAACGTGCTCCTGAACCAACTCATCAGCGAGTCAAACCAAGTCTACAGACCTAAAGACATTGTCAGTGTCAGGATGTGGAAGAGCAACACCCACACCAAAACACACATTCCAAATGTGGTGGCCTACCACGACAGCAACACACAGCTGTACCTGGCCCCAAACATGCACATGTGTACTTTAACCAAAGACATTCATTATCTCTGCCTTAGCAAACCCTTCCTCAGACACAACTCTGAAGGAATCTGCGAGCTGCAACCCTGGGTCAGCGATACGCGCTGCCCTGCCGAAGCCAAGCCTCGTACACAAGTCACAGAAACGCAAGCAGAGATTGTGGGTAACAGATGGCTCGTCAACACTCCTGTGCGCTCAGCTATGCTGACCTACGACCAGCATGACACCGCCACCCGTGCCAACCTGCTGGACCAAGTACTGAAAGGTACCACCCAACACATTGACATTACTCCTGTCGATACAGCCCTCCAAGCACTGTCTCGACAGCCCATTCTGAACCAGTCATCTGCGGTCCTAGCCTGGACTGCTGCCGACACTGCACGGTGCATCTCCACCGTCATTGGTCCCGCCCTGACTCTTGGCGTGACCTTCATCCTATACAGGATACTCAACGAGATGCAAACCTCTACAGCCAAACTCACGACAACTGTGGCTGGAGGTCTCCGATGGAATCCCCGGAAAAGGGACGCAAAGTCAAAGACAATACCGAACCTCACCAAGCTGAATCCTCAGCTTCAGGAACCACCTGTCATCATGACCCACCTGCTACATGACCATCACGATTCACCTTTCATCTGCCCATCCTGATGATTGCCGTCCGATGATGTCCACACAGGGACTTCATCTGACGAAAGGGGGAGATGTAACAGATATGCAGGTCAGCGATTCATGGGTTAAATTCTGTTTTATAAATTCAGACTGTTGGTACTAAATGCCAGCCTGGCTGGACTTAAACTATTTACGATGCCCATGCGAGCTTCAAAGAAGAAACGAAAACCCCCAACCCAAATTCTTCCAACACTGGAGACAAAGGAACTTTTCGTATAAGTTCCTTACTTTCATTTTATTATTAATATGTATTTTAATTATGTTTATGGATTGCATAAAATGGTTAATCCTTGTTATGTGAAGAGTATAAGTTGCAAGCTCATACTTTAGGAAATGTCTCTCCTCACTTTAACTTTCTCAAAAGGAAATGTTCTGCAACCCCCACACTCCTTGGTAGCTCGTAAAATTTTACGACTACACAGGACAGGAGAGAAGCCAAGTCACTGGCTTCTTTTGAACAATGCATTCTATGGAATGTATTCATTAACTTTCTGTTTTCATGTTTTATAAATGTATTACGTATTCCCTTTTGGTACATTTAGATGTTTCCCAACATCTGCAGTGTTATCATGTGTTAAACAAATCTTTAAATGTGTAATTCGATCTAAAAATTAGATCTTTGGTCATATATATATTATGTCTAGTCTTGTTCTAATCGTCATGCTTTGACAGACCCATTTATCTAGAGCAAAGTAATGAAAAATGTATTTAATCTGGAATAATGAACTTGCTTTAATATTCCTGATGAAATCGGACAGGCCCTAAATCATCAGGGGGTTGTCTCAACCGAGACAAAGGAACTTTCCCTCCGCTTCAGATCGCGGACATTCATTGGATGCTCCCTCGAAAATGGGCGTGAACTATTTCAAGCTATAAGAATTGACCAAACAAGGTCCACCCTCTCTTGGTTCTTCGTCGCTCTTCTTGCTCTTCTTTCTCTTCTCCGTTCTCGGACACGCTGTTCTCCAACGTTGCTTCCGCGCGGCCGTAGGCCGCGCTCATAGCGCGAACCCCCTCAGCACAGGGGCTGAGAGAAAAAGCCATTTTAATGGCTCCTTTGGAAGCTTTCGTTTCGTTCGTTTTCTTTTCTTTTCTTTACTAAGTTTATTAAACTATTCGCCTCTCCACGCAAGGAAGACGAATTCTGGAACAATGTTTGTTGAACCTTTCAAATACCGCGCGAGGACAGAACAAAGGACCACGTGCTCCACGCTCACGCCAAGCGCAGCGTGCACGCGCGTCACATGGCCTCCGTTTCATGGCACATGGCTGTTTCAACGCGCAAAGCTCACAAGCTCGACGCCGATCTCACGCCACACTCACATGGGACACTTCTGCAAGTATCACTTTCTCTATGGAGATTTAAATGCTGGTTTAAAGTGTTGTTATGATCTGATTTGTTGTTGGCTTCCCAAAAGTTACTGACTATGATTTTCATACCTGAGCTCATTCTGTGATCTCTCTCGCTTTCTACACTTCTCTCTCTCTCTCTCTCTCTCGTTCTCTCTCTCTCTCTCTCTCTCTCTCTCTCTCTTTTATTTGGATTCCGTTATGTCTCTTAAATGTTTATTGTCTGTATTTTCGTACGCATATTTACTCTGTGTGATTTGTAGTTTGATGTATTACTAGTTGAATTATTAAAAACCCATATATAAAATGATTGGCTTTGGACTCCACCCCACTCACATTACGAGTCACTGAAATGTTTTGGTCTTTAGCTACAAGCTCTAAATTTAGAAACTAAATTTATCATAAGGATAGGATAATATTTTCATGGCCAGAGAATACTTTTCCTTGAATTATAAGGCGTGA
Source organism: Carassius gibelio (assembly GCF_023724105.1). Classification (NCBI taxonomy): domain Eukaryota; kingdom Metazoa; phylum Chordata; class Actinopteri; order Cypriniformes; family Cyprinidae; genus Carassius; species Carassius gibelio. The sequence goes on along the minus strand of NC_068404.1, from coordinate 4,590,422 downwards.
TAACTTTATTGAAAATTGATAGGTCTATAGTGGTGTGCGGGACATACCACGGTTTGATCTGCAATAATTTACAGTAAGAGATATCACAATAATTGATATGAAGAATGTAATATTGACATATTAATGAGTAAATTACAGTGCCCTGTGATTAGTATTGGTATTGGCAATTGAGCTATTTTTCATAATCAATAAAATTAAATGTAACTGTCATCTGAGATATATATTAATCAAATTCTTGATTAATTATTCAAATTCCCTATATATCATTTGAGTTAATTACTATGTAAAACTCATTGTTGTTACAATATTAATAGAGAGGTGAAGGGAAGGAAAAGATCTGGTAGAATAAAGTGTACAAGCAATAGGGATAGCCACACCCTGGAGAGGATTGTGAAACAAAACCCATTCAAAAATGTGGGGTTGATTCACAAAGAGTGGACCGCAGCTGGAGTCATTGTTTCAAGAACCACTACACACAGACGTATGCAAGACATGGGTTTCAGCTGTCGCACTCCTTTTGTCAAGCCACTCTTGAACAACATACAGCGTCAGAAGCATCTCGCTTCAAAAAGGACTGGACTGCTGCTGAGTGGTCCAAAGTTATGTTCTCTGATGAAAGTAAATTTAGCAGTTCCTTTGGAAATCAGGGTCCTAAAGTCTGGAGGAAGAGAGGAGAGGCACAGAATCTACGTTGCTTGAGGTCCAGTGTAAAGTTTCCACAGTCATTGATGGTTTGGGGTGCCATGTCTTCTACTGGTGTTGGTCCACTGTGTTTTCTGAGGTCCAAGTTCAGTGCAGCCATATTCCAGGAAGTTTTAGAGCACTTCATGCTTCCTGCTGCTGAACAACTTTATGGAGATGCAGATTTCATTTTCCAATAAGACTTGGCACCTGCCCACAGTGCCAAAGCTACCAGCACCTGTTATATGGACCATGGTACCCCAGTTCTTAATTGGCCAGCAAATTCGCCTGAAAATAAAATCTATGGGGTATTGTGCAGAGGAAGATGTGATATGCCAGACCCAAGAATGCAGAAGAGCTGAAGGCCACTATCTGTCAGGCTGTCTAGTCTCTGTTTCTCTGGGTGTCCACTAGTAGGCTCACTTCCCCTTAGGCACTAGAATTCCTCTAGTCTGGTCCGGTCTTCACAGTAATTGCACTTCTGTTAATTGCACCAGGTGCAGGCACTCTATTGTCATTAGCCTCCCTATATATTCCAGTCTTTTCCTGTTGTTAGTATGGAGTCCTTACCCTTCGTGTATGCAGAATTCTCGTCTCCCGAGATTTACCCTTTGTGTTACCAGCTTTCTCGTATTCTGAGTTTCTCCTTAGTCTTCTCGTCCTCCGAGTTCTCGTTTGTAATAATATTAACTCCATATTCATCGGGAAGAAGGAGGCGGGAACCGGCGGACAATCCAAATGAAACTTTAATAATCACGAAATAAACAAAACACAACTAAAAGCCCAGGCCTGGTCCTCTCTCGTCCTTCACTGTCTTCGCTCCAGTTTAATATCCTTCCTTTTCCTATGTGGCACTCGAGGACTCACTCCTTGTTCCCACATCCCTCGCCCCGCCCCACTCGCCACACCGTTCCTTTCTTTTCCAGTTCCTGTCACGGTAGGAAATCCAGTGTTTCCTCCGTGTCATGTTTTGTGGTTGTTTTTGTACTTACGTTGTCTCCATGTGCTCGTTTAGTTGATTGTGGTCACCTGGGTGTTGATTGTCTCGCTCCAGCTGATCCTCATCACCCCTCAGCTACATATACTCACCTCTCTCTCTGTCTGTTGTCAGATCCTCACTCATGTTGCAGTCTCCCTGTTGGATTACCGTCTCCCGTGTTATTGTTCTGGATTGTGTTCGTGTTGTCGTCTTCGTGTGAGTGTTCTGGTCACTTCCTGGTTTCATCCATTGACCGTCCACACCGTCACCACCGACTTCACCATCCAGCACTTCTCACGCCACTGTAGACCTTCCGTCACCATTGCCCACATCCTGGACTGTGCCTTCATCTTTCAGTTTCGCTGTATTTTCTACCATCAATAAACTACCATTCTAATTACCTGCAATTGCTTCCTCCTCTCTTACGAGCCGTCACAGTAGGATCTGACCATCATGGAAGCAGCAGGCAATCGCTCCCCATCTCATCTAGAGGACATTCTGCAGAGAGTCGGTGATCGTATGGAGTGCCAAGACAAGGCGATAGATGAGATGGGTCGAGCCTTCCAAGCAATGGTGACGAAGGTGTCCGAGCTCGCTCTCCAGGCTCAACAGCAACAACAACCGCCACCCGCTGCGCCTCCCACGCCACCCACACCGCCGATCGTCTCCGGAGGGATTTCCCAGCCCGAACCACGCCTCCCCATTCCTGAGAAATATGCGGGTGAGCCAAACTTTTGGCGATCATTTCTGTCACATTGTTCTCTACACTTCGCCTTACAGCCCCGCACGGTCACCACCGAGGAGATGAAGGTGGCTTTCGTCTTGTCCCTACTGACGGGGAGGGCTGCCCTCTGGGGAACGGCGGTGTGGGAGAACCAGGACAGCTGCTGTGCATCGTTCCACACCCTTTCGGTGGAGATGAGACGAGTCTTCGACCGCTCCGTCGCCGGGAGGGAGGCGGCTAGACTTCTCACGGATCTACGCCAGGAAGAGAGGTCCGACTATGCCATCGAGTTCCGCACCCTGGCGGCGGAGTGTAAGTGGAACGAAGAGGCGCAGTGGGATCACTTCCTGCATGGGTTGGCTGACCGCATCCAACAGGAGATCTGCGCCGCTGAACTCCCCACTTCTCTCAATGGTCTTATTGACTTCACCATCAGGATAGACAACCGACTCGACCAAG